>NC_044550.1:148025363-148103720 GCF_007565055.1 Rhinopithecus roxellana | reverse complement strand
AGTGTAACTCTGTGAGATGAATTCACACATCACCAAGAAGTTTCTAGGAAAGCTTCTTTCCAGGCTTCATCTGTGAATGTTCTTTTGTCACCGTCAGGTTCATTGCTCTCTGTATCTAATTGCAGATTTCCAGAAAACTGTGTTAACAAACAGATTACTGAAGAGAAACGTGTAGCTCTGTGAGTTGCATTCACCCATGGCAGTGCAGTTTCTCAGAAAGCTGCTCTTCAGTTATTATGTGAGGATATTTCCTTTTTCACCAGAGCCCTCCATGAGTTCCCAAATATACCTTTGCAGAATCCACGACAACAGTGTTAGCAAACGGTTCCAAGAAGGGAAGGGTGGAACTCTGTGTGATGAAGTCACCCATCAGAAAGCAATCTCTCAGAAAGCTTCTTTGAGGTTATTATGTGAGGATATTTCCTTTTTAACCATGGGTCCCTGTGGGCTCCCAAATATCAATTTAAAGTTTTCCACGAAAAGAGTGTTAGCAAACTGCTTTCCTGAAGTTTAAATTATAAGTCTGTGAGATGAACTCACAGATCAGAAAGAAGTTTCTCAGAAAGCTTCTTTCACGTTTTGAAGGGATGAAATTTTCTTTATCAGCGGAGGCCTCAATTCGATCCAAGGAAGCCATTCTCAGGTTGCTCAATGACAGTGTTAATGGACTGCTCCACGAAACATAAATGTAACTCTGTGAAATGAATTCACACATCACCAAGAAGTTTGTTATAAAGCTTCCTTCTAGTTTTCATCTGTGGATGTTTCCTTTTCACCGTAAGTTTCATTGCGCTATGAAGTATCTAATTGCAGATTTCCAGAAAACTGTGTTAACAAACTGATCACTGAAGAGAAACGTGTAACTCTGTGAGGTGCATTTACACATGGCAGTGCAGTTTCTCAGATAGCTGCTCTTTAGTTGTTATGTGAGGATATTTCCTTTTTCACCACAGCCCTCAATGAGCTCCCAAATATACCTTTGCAGAATCCACGACAACTGTGTTAGCAAACTGTTCCAAGAAGGGATGGTTGGAACTCTGTGTGATGAAGTCACGCGTCAGAAAGCAATCTCTCAGAAAGCTTCTCTGTAGTTATTATGTGAGGATATTTCCTTTTTCACCATGGGTCCCTATGGGCACCCAAATATCACTTTCCAGTTTCCACGAAAAGAGTGTTAGAAAACTGCTTCCTGAAGTCTAAATTATAAGTCTGTGAGATGAACTCACAGATCAGAAAGAAGTTTCTCAGACAGCTTCTTTCACGTTTTGAACGGATGAAATTTCCTTTATCAGCGTAGGCCTCAATGCGATCGAAGGAAGCCCTTCTCAGGTTCCTCAAATACAGTGTTAATGGACTGCTCCACGAAAAATAAGTGTAACTCTGTGAGATGAATGCACACATCACCAAGAAGTTTCTAAGAAACCTTCTTTCTAGTTTTCATCTGTGGATGTTTCCTTTGTCACCGTAAGGTTCATTGCGCTATGAAGTATCTAATTGCCGATTTCCAGAGAACTGTGTTAACAAACTGATCACTGAACAGAAACGTGTAACTCTGTGAGTTGCATTCACACATGGCAGTGCAGTTTCTCAGAAAGCTGCTCTTTAGTTATTATGTGAGGATATTTACTTTTTCACCAGAGCCCTTAATGAGCTCCCAAATGTACCTTTGCAGAATGCACAACAACAGTGTTAGCAAACTCTTCCAAGAAGGGAAGTGTGGAACTCTGTGTGATGAAGTCACACATCAGAAAGCAATCTCTCAGAAAGCCTCTCTGTAGTTATTATGTGAGGATATTTCCTTTTTCACCATGGGTCCCTATGGGCTCCCAAATATTACTTTCCAGTTTCCACGAAAAGAGTGTTAGCAAACTGCTTCCTGAAGTCGAAAGGATAAGTCTGTGAGATGAACTCACAGATCAGAAAGAAGTTTCTCAGAAAGCTTCTTTTACGTTTTGAACAGATGAGATTTCCTTTATCAGCGTAGCCCTCAATCCCATCAAGGAACCCCTTCTCAGGTTCCCCAAAGACAGTGTTAATGGACTGCTCCACAAAACATAAGTGTAACTCTGTGAGATGAATTCACACATCACCAAGAAGTTTCTAAGAAAGCTTCTTTCTAGTTTTCATATATGGATGTTTCCTTTGTCACCGTAAGTTTCATTGCGCTATGAAGAATCTAATTGCCGATTTCCAGAAAACTCTGTTAACACACTGCTCACTGAAGAGAAATGTGTAACTCTGTGAGTTGCATTGACACATGGCAGTGCAGTTTCTCAGAAAGCTGCTCTTTAGTTATTATGTGAGGATATTTCCTTTTTCACAAGAGCCCTCAATGAGCTCCCAAATATACCTTTGCAGAATTCCCGACAACAGTGTTCGCAAACTCTTCCACGAAGGGAAGGGTGGAACTCTGTGTGATGAAGTCACACGTCAGAAAGCAATCTCTCAGAAAGCTTCTCTGTAGTTATTATGTGAGCATATTTCTTTTTCACCATGGGTCCCTATGGGCTCCCAAATATCACTTTCCAGTTTCCACGAAAAGAGTGTTAGCAAACTGCTTCCTGAAGTCGAAATTATAGTCTGTGAGATGAACTCTCAGATCAGAAAGAAGTTTCTCAGAAATCTTCTTTCACGTTTTGAACGGATGAAATTTCCTTTATCAGCGTAGGCCTCAATGCGATCCAAGGAAGCCCTTCTCAGGTTCCTCAAAGACAGTGTTAATGGACTGCTCCACGAAACATAAGTGTAACTCCGTGAGATGAGTTCACACATCACCAAGAATTTTCTAAGAAAGCTTCTTTCTAGTTTTCATCTGTGGATGTTTCCTTTGTCACCGTAAGTTTCATTGCGCTATGAAGTATCTAATTGCAGATTTCCAGAAAACTGTGTTAACAAACTGATCACTGAAGAAAAACCTGTAACTCTGTGAGTTGCATTCACACATGGCAGTGCAGTTTCTCAGAAAGCTGCTCTTTAGTTATTATGTGAGGATATTTCCTTTTTCACCAGAGCCCTCAATGAGCTCCCTAATAAACCTTTCCAGAATCAACTACAACAGTATTAGCCAACTGTTCCAAGAAGGGAAGGGTGGAACTCTATGTGATGAAGTAACACATGAGAAAGCAATCTCTCAGAAAGCATCTCTGTTGTTATTACGTGAGGATATTTCCTTTTCCACCATGGGTCCCTATGGGCTCCCAAATATCACTTTCCAGTTTCCACGAAAAGAGTGTTAGCAAACTGCTTCCTGAAGTCTAAATTATAAGTCTGTGAGATGAACTCCCAGATCAGAAAGAAGTTTCTCAGAAAGCTTCTTTCACGTTTTGAACGGATGAAATTTCCTTTATGAGCGTAGGCCTCAATGCGAACCAAGGAAGCCCTTCTCAGGTTCCTCAAAGACAGTGTTAATGGACTGCTCCACGAAACATAACTGTAACTCTGTGAGATGAATTCACACATCACCAAGCAGTTTCTAAGAAAGCTTCTTTCTAGTTTTCATCTGTGGATGTTTCCTTTTTCACCGTAAGTTTCATTGCGCTATGAAGTATCTAATTACAGATTTCCAGAAAACTGTGTTAACAAATTGATCACTGAAGAGAAACGTGTAACTCTGTGAGTTGCATTCAAACATCACCAAGAAGTGTCTAAGAAAGCTTCTTTCTAGTTTTCATCTGTGGATGTTTCCTTTGTCACCGTAAGTTTCATTGCGCTACGAAGTATCGAATTGCAGATTTCCAGAAAACTGTGTTAACAAACTGATCACTGAAGAGAAACGTTTAACTCTGTGAGTAGTAGTCACACATGCAGGGCAGTTTCTCACAAAGCTGCTCTTTAGTTATTACGTGAGGATATTTCCTTTTTCACCAAGCCCTCAAAGAGCTCCCAAATATACCTTTGCAGAATGCACGACAACAGTGTTAGCAAACTGTTCCAAGAAGGGAAGGGTGGAACTCTGTGTGATGAATTCACACATCAGAAAGCAATCTCTCAGAAAGCTTCTCTGTGGTTATTATGTAGATGATATTGCCATTTTCACCATAGGTCCCTGTGGGCTCCCAAATATCACCTTCCAGTTTCCACGACAAGAGTGTTAGCAAACTGCTTCCTGAAGTCGACATTATAAGTCTGTGAGATGAACTCACAGATCAGAATGAAGTTTCTCAGAAAGCTTCTTTCACGTTTTGAACGGATGAATTTTTCTTTTTTTTTTTTTTTTTTTATTATACTTTAAGTTCTAGGGTACATGTGCGTAACGTGCAGGTTTGTTACATATGTATACTTATGCCATGTTGGTGTGCTGCACCCATCAACTCGTCAGCACCCATCAATTCATCATTTATATCATGTATAACTCCCCAATGCAATCACTCCCTCCTACCCCCTCCCCCCTCCCCATGATAGGCCCCAGTGTGTGATGTTCCCCTTCCCGAGTCCAAGTGATCTCATTGTTCAGTTCCCACCTATGAGTGAGAACATGCGGTGTTTGGTTTTCTCTTCTTGTGATAGTTTGCTAAGAATGATGGTTTCCAGCTGCATCCATGTCCCTACAAAGGACGCAAACTCATCCTTTTTTATGGCTGCATAGTATTCCATGGTGTATATGTGCCACATTTTCTTAATCCAGTCTGTCACAGATGGACATTTGGGTTGATTCCAAGTCTTTGCTATTGTGAATAGTGCCGCAATAAACATACGTGTGCATGTGTCTTTGTAGTAGAATAATTTATAATCCTTTGGGTATATACCCAGTAGTGGGATGGCTGGGTCATATGGTACATCTAGTTCTAGATCCTTGAGGAATTGCCATACTGTTTTCCATAATGGTTGAACTAGTTTACAATCCCACCAACAGTGTAAAAGTGTTCTTATTTCTCCACATCCTCTCCAACACCTGTTGTTTCCTGACTTCTTAATGATTGCCATTCTAACTGGTGTGAGATGGTATCTCATTGTGGTTTTGATTTGCATTTCTCTGATGGCGAGTGACGATGAGCATTTTTTCATGTGTCTGTTGGCTGTATGAATATCTTCTTTTGAGAAATGTCTGTTCATATCCTTTCCCCACTTTTTGATGGGGTTGTTTGTTTTTTTCTCGTATATTTGTTTGAGTTCTTTGTAGATTCTGGATATTAGCCCTTTGTCAGATGAGTAGGTTGCAAAAATTTTCTCCCATTCTGTAGGTTGCCTGTTCACTCTGATGGTAGTTTCTTTTGCTGTGCAAAAGCTCTTTAGTTTAATTAGATCCCATTTGTCAATTTTGGCTTTTGCTGCCGTTGCTTTTGGTGTTTTAGACATGAAGTCCTTGCCCATGCCTATGTCCTGAATGGTACTACCTAGATTTTCTTCTAGGGTTTTTATGGTAATAGGTCTAACATTTAAGTCTCTAATCCATCTTGAATTAATCTTCGTATAAGGGGTAAGGAAAGGATGCAGTTTCAGCTTTCTACTTATGGCTAGCCAATTTTCCCAGCACCATTTATTAAATAGGGAATCCTTTCCCCATTTCTTGTTTCTCTCAGGTTTGTCAAAGATCAGATGGCTGTAGATGTGCGGTATTATTTCTGAGGACTCTGTTCTGTTCCATTGGTCTATAGCTCTGTTTTGGTACCAGTACCATGCTGTTTTGGTTACTGTAGCCTTGTAGTATAGTTTGAAGTCAGGTAGCGTGACGCCTCCAGCTTTGTCCTTTTGACTTAGGATTGTCTTGGCAATGCGGGCTCTTTTTTGGTTCCATATGAACTTTAAAGCAGTTTTTTCCAATTCTGTGAAGAAACTCATTGGTAGCTTGATGGGGATGGCATTGAATCTATAAATAACCTTAGGCAGTATGGCCATTTTCACGATATTGATTCTTCCTATCCATGAGCATGGTATGTTGTTCCATTTGTTTGTGTCCTCTTTGATTTCACTGAGCAGTGGTTTGTAGTTCTCCTTGAAGAGGTCCTTTACATCCCTTGTAAGCTGGATTCCTAGGTATTTTATTCTCTTTGAAGCAATTGTGAATGGAAGTTCATTCCTGATTTGGCTCTCTGCTTGTCTGTTACTGGTGTATAAGAATGCTTGTGATTTTTGCACATTAATTTTGTATCCTGAGACTTTGCTGAAGTTGCTTATCAGCTTAAGGAGATTTTGGGCTGAGACGATGGGGTTTTCTAAATATACAATCATGTCATCTGCAAACAGGGACAATTTGACTTCTTCTTTTTCTAACTGGATACCCTTGATTTCTTTCTCTTGCCTGATTGCCCTAGCCAGAACTTCCAACACTATGTTGAATAGGAGTGGTGAGAGAGGGCATCCCTGTCTTGTGCCAGTTTTCAAAGGGAATTTTTCCAGTTTTTGCCCATTCAGTATGATATTAGCTGTGGGTTTGTCATAAATGGCTCTTATTATTTTGAGATACGTTCCATCAATACCGAATTTATTGAGCGTTTTTAGCATGAAGGGCTGTTGAATTTTGTCAAAAGCCTTTTCTGCATCTATTGAGACAATCATGTGGTTCTTGTCTTTGGTTCTGTTTATATGCTGGATTACATTTATTGATTTGCGAATGTTGAACCAGCCTTGCATCCCAGGGATGAAGCCCACTTGATCATGGTGGATAAGCTTTTTGATGTGCTGCTGAATCCAGTTTGCCAGTATTTTATTGAGGATTTTTGCATCGATGTTCATCAGGGATATTGGTCTAAACTTCTCTTTTTTTGTTGTGTCTCTGCCAGGCTTTGGTATCAGGATGATGTTGGCCTCATAAAATGAGTTAGGGAGGATTCCCTCTTTTTCTATTGATTGGAATAGTTTCAGAAGGAATGGTACCAGCTCCTCCTTGTACCTCTGGTAGAATTCAGCTGTGAATCCATCTGGTCCTGGACTTTTTTTGGTGGGTAGGCTATTAATTGTTGCCTCAATTTCAGAGCCTGCTATTGGTCTATTCAGGGATTCAACTTCTTCCTGGTTTAGCCTTGGGAGAGTGTAAGTGTCCAGGAAATTATCCATTTCTTCTAGATTTTCTAGTTGATTTGCGTAGAGGCGTTTATAGTATTCTCTGATGGTAGTTTGTATTTCTGTGTGGTCAGTGGTGATATCCCCTTTATCATTTTTTATTGCATCTATTTGATTCCTCTCTCTTTTCTTCTTTATTAGCCTTGCTAGCGGTCTGTCAATTTTGTTGATCTTTTCAAAAAACCAACTCCTGGATTCATTGATTTTTTGGAGGGTTTTTTGTGTCTCTATCTCCTTCAGTTCGGCTCTGATCTTAGTTATTTCTTGCCTTCTGCTAGCTTTTGAATGTGTTTGCTCTTGCCTCTCTAGTTCTTTTAATTGTGATGTTAGAGTGTCAATTTTAGATCTTTCCTGCTTTCTCTTGTGGGCATTTAGTGCTATAAATTTCCCTCTACACACTGCTTTAAATGTGTCCCAGAGATTCTGGTAGGTTGTATCTTTGTTCTCATTGGTTTCAAAGAACATCTTTATTTCCGCTTTCATTTCGTTATGTACCCAGTAGTCATTCAGGAGCAGGTTGTTCAGTTTCCATGTAGTTGAGCGGTTTTGATTGAGTTTCTTAGTCCTGAGTTCTAGTTTGATTGCACTGTGGTCTGAGAGACAGTTTGTTATAATTTCTGTTCTTTTACATTTGCTGAGGAGTGCTTTACTTCCAATTATGTGGTCAATTTTGGAATAAGTGCGATGTGGTGCTGAGAAGAATG
The DNA here is from genome assembly GCF_007565055.1 of Rhinopithecus roxellana. NCBI lineage: Eukaryota > Metazoa > Chordata > Mammalia > Primates > Cercopithecidae > Rhinopithecus > Rhinopithecus roxellana. Next base: position 148,096,017 of record NC_044550.1, on the reverse strand, counting down.
TATATTCTGTTGATTTGGGGTGGAGAGTTCTATAGATGTCTATTAGGTCCGCTTGGTGCAGAGATGAGTTCAATTCCTGGATATCCTTGTTAACTTTCTGTCTCGTTGATCTGTCTAATGTTGACAGCGGAGTGTTGAAGTCTCCCATTATTATTGTATGGGAGTCTAAGTCTCTTTGTAAGTCCCTAAGGACTTGCTTTATGAATCTGGGTGCTCCTGTATTGGGTGCATATATATTTAGGAGAGTTAGCTCTTCCTGTTGAATTGATCCCTTTACCATTATGTAATGGCCTTCTTTGTCTCTTTTGATCTTTGATGGTTTAAAGTCTGTTTTATCAGAGACAAGGATTGCAACCCCTGCTTTTTTGTGTTCTCCATTTGCTTGGTAGATCTTCCTCCATCCCTTTATTTTGAGCCTATGTATGTCTCTGCATGTGAGATGGGTCTCCTGAATACAGCACACTGATGGGTCTTGACTCTTTATCCAGTTTGCCAGTCTGTGTCTTTTAATTGGAGCATTTAGTCCATTAACATTTAAGGTTAATATTGTTATGTGTGAACTTGATCCTGCCATTAGATATTAACTGGTTATTTTGCTCGTTAGTTGATGCAGTTTCTTCCTAGCCTCGATGGTCTTTACATTTTGGCATGTTTTTGCGATGGCTGGTACCGGTTGTTCCTTTCCATGTTTAGGGCTTCCTTCAGGGTCTCTTGTAGGGCAGGCCTGGTGGTGACAAAATCTCTAAGCATTTGCTTATCTGTAAAGGATTTTATTTCTCCTTCACTTATGAAACTTAGTTTGGCTGGATATGAAATTCTGGGTTTAAAATTCTTTTCTTTAAGAATGTTGAATATTGGCCCCCACTCTCTTCTGGCTTGTAGAGTTTCTGCCGAGAGATCTGCTGTTAGTCTGATGGGCTTCCCTTTGTGGGTAACCCGACCTTTCTCTCTGGCTGCCCTTAAGATTTTTTCCTTCATTTCAACTTTGGTGAATCTGGCAATTATGTGTCTTGGAGTTGCTCTTCTGGAGGAGTATCTTTGTGGCGTTCTCTGTATTTTCTGAATTTGAATGTTGGCTTGCCCTACTAGGTTGGGGAAGTTCTCCTGGATGATTTCCTGAAGAGTGTTTTCCAACTTGGTTCCATTTTCCCCCTCACTTTCAGGCACCCCAATCAGGCGTAGATTAGGTCTTTTTACGTAATCCCATACTTCTTGCAGGCTTTGCTCATTTCTTTTTCTTCTTTTTTCTTTTGGTTTCTCTTCTCGCTTCATTTCATTCATTTGATCTTCAATCGCTGATACTCTTTCTTCCAGTTGATCGAGTCGGTTACTGAAGCTTGTGCATTTGTCACGTATTTCTCGTGTCATGGTTTTCATCTCTGTCATTTCGTTTATGATCTTCTCTGCATTAATTAGTCTAGCTGTCAATTCTTCCACTCTTTTTTCAAGATTTTTAGTTTCTTTGCACTGGGTACGTAATTCCTCCTTTAGCTCTGAGAAGTTTGATGGACTGAAGCCTTCTTCTCTCCTCTCGTCCAAGTCATTCTCTGACCAGCTTTGATCCGTTGCTGGTGATGGGCTGCACTCCTTTGCAGGGGGAGATGCGCTCTTATTTTTTGAATTTCCAGCTTTTCTGCCCTGCTTCTTCCCCATCTTTGTGGTTTTATCTCTCTCTGGTTTTTGATGGTGGTGACGTACTGATGGGGTTTTGGTATAGGTGTCCTTCCTGTTTGATAGTTTTCCTTCTGACAGTCAGAAGGACTGTCTGTTGGTCTGTTGGAGATTGCTTGAGGTCCACTCCAGACCCTGTTTGCCTGGGTATCAGCAGCAGAGGTTGCCGAAGATAGAATATTGCTGAACAGCGAGTGTACCTGTCTGATTCTTCCTTTGGAAGTTTCCTCTCAGGGGTGTACTCCACCCTGTGAGGTGTGGGGTGTCAGACTGCCCCTAGTGGGGGATTTCTCCCAGCTAGGCTACTCAGGGGTCAGGGACACACCTGAGCAGGCAGTCTGTCCGTTCTCAGATCTCAACCTCCGCGTTGGGAGATCCACGGCTCTCCCCAAAGATGTCAGACAGAGTCGTTCGCGTCTGCACCGGCTCCTGCTACTTCCCCTGTTGGTCTTCAACTGTGCGCTGTCCCCAGAGGTGGAGACTACAGAGACAGGCAGGCTTCCTTGAGCTGCTGTGAGCTGCACCTGAAATTTTCTTTATCAGCGTAGGCCTCAATGCGATTGAAGGAAGCCCTTCTCAGGTTCCTCAAAGACAGTGTTAATGGACTGCTCCACGAAACATAAGTGTAACTCTGTGAGATGAATTCACACATCACCAAGAAGTTTCTAAGAAAGCTTTTTTCTAGTATTCATCTGTGGATGTTTCCTTTGTCACCGTAAGGTTCATTGCGCTATGAAGTATCTAATTGCAGATTTCCAGAAAACTGTGTTAGCAAACTGATCACTGAAGAGAAAAGTGTAACTCTGTGAGTTGCACTCACACGTGGCAGTGCAGTTTCTCAGAAAGCTGCTCCATAGTTATTCTGTGAGGATATTTCCTTTTTCACCAGAGCCCTCAATGAGCTCCCAAATATATCTTTGCAGACTCCACGACAACAGTGTTAGCAAACTGTTCAAAGAAGGGAAGGGTGGAACTCTGTGTTATGAAATCACACATCAGAAAGCAATCTCTCAGAAAGCTTCTCTGTGGTTATTATGTGAGGATATTTCCTTTTTCACCATGGGTCCCTATATGTTCCAAAATATCACTTTCCATTTTCCAAGAAAAGGGTGTTAGCAAACTGCTTCCTGAGTCTAAATTATATGTCTGTGAGATGAACTCACAGATCAGAAAGAAGTTTCTCAGAAAGCTTTTTTCACGTTTTGAACGGATGAAATTTCCTTTATCAGCGTAGGCCTCAATGCGATCCAAGGAAACCCTTCTCAGGTTCCTCAAAGACAGTGTTAATGCACTGCTCCACGAAACATAAGTGTAACTCTGTGAGACGAATTCACACATCACCAAGAAGTTTCTAAGAATACTTCTTTCTAGTTTTCATCTGTGGATGTTTCCTTTGTCACCGTAAGGTTCATTGCGCTATGAAGTGTCTCATTGCAGATTTCCAGAAAACTGTGTTAACAAACTGATCACTGAAGAGAAACGTGTAACTCTGTGAGTTGCATTCACACATGGCAGTGCAGTTTCTCACAAAGCTGCTCTTTAGTTATTATGTGAGGATATTTCCTTTTTCACCAAGCCCTCAAAGAGCTCCCAAACATCCCTTGGCAGAATCCACGACAACAGTGTTAGCAAACTGTTCCAAGAAGGAAAGGGTGGAACTCTGTGTGATGAAGTAACACATCAGAAAGCAATCTCTCAGAAAGCTTCTCCGTGGTTATTATGTGAGGATATTGCCATTTTCACCATGGGTCCCTCTGGGCTCCCAAACATCGCTTTCCAGTTTCCATGAAAAGAGTGTTAGCAAACTGCTTCCTGAAGTCGAAATTATAACTCTGTGAGATGAACTCACAGATCAGAAAGAAGTTTCTCAGAAAGCTTCTTTCACGTTTTGAAGGGATGAAATTTCCTTTATCAGCGTAGGCCTCAATGCGATCGAAGGAAGCCCTTCTCAGGTTCCTCAAAGACAGTATTAATGGAATGATCCACGAAACATAAGTATAACTCTCTGAGATGAATTCACTCATCAACAAATGGTTTCTAAGAAATATTTTTTCTAATTTTCATCTGTGGATGTTTCCTTTGTCACCTTAAGGTTCATTGCGCTATGAAGTATCTAATTGCAGATTTCCAGAAAACTGTGTTAGCAAACTGATCACTGAAGAGAAAAGTGTAACTCTGTGAGTTGCACTCACACGTGGCAGTGCAGTTTCTCAGAAAGCTGCTCCATAGTTATTCTGTGAGGATATTTCCTTTTTCACCAGAGCCCTCAATGAGCTCCCAAATATATCTTTGCAGAATCCACGACAACAGTGTTAGCAAACTGTTCAAAGAAGGGAAGGGTGGAACTCTGTGTTATGAAGTCACACATCAGAAAGCAATCTCTCAGAAAGCTTCTCTGTGGTTATTATGTGAGGATATTTCCTTTTTCACCATGGGTCCCTATATGTTCCAAAATATCACTTTCCATTTTCCAAGAAAAGGGTGTTAGCAAACTGCTTCCTGAGTCTAAATTATATGTCTGTGAGATGAACTCACAGATCAGAAAGAAGTTTCTCAGAAAGCTTTTTTCACGTTTTGAACGGATGAAATTTCCTTTATCAGCGTAGGCCTCAATGCGATCCAAGGAAACCCTTCTCAGTGTCCTCAAAGACAGTGTTAATGGACGGCTCCACGAAACATAAGTGTAACTCTGTGAGACGAAATCACACATCACTAAGAAGTTTCTAAGAATTCTTCTTTCTAGTTTTCATCTGTGGATGTTTCCTTTGTCACCGTAAGGTTCATTGCGCTATGAAGTGTCTCATTGCAGATTTCCAGAAAACTGTGTTAACAAACTGATCACTGAAGAGAAACGTGTAACTCTGTGAGTTGCATTCACACATGGCAGTGCCGTTTCTCACAAAGCTGCTCTTTAGTTATTATGTGAGGATATTTCCTTTTTCAACAAGCCCTCAAAGAGCTCCCAAACATACCTTGGCAGAATCCACGACAACAGTGTTAGCAAACTGTTCCAAGAAGGAAAGGGTGGAACTCTGTGTGATGAAGTAACACATCAGAAAGCAATCTCTCAGAAAGCTTCTCCGTGGTTATTATGTGAGGATATTGCCATTTTCACCATGGGTCCCTGTGGGCTCCCAAACATCGCTTTCCAGTTTCCACGAAAAGAGTGTTAGCAAACTGCTTCCTGAAGTCGAAATTATAACTCTGTGAGATGAACTCACAGATCAGAAAGAAGTTTCTCAGAAAGCTTCTTTCACGTTTTGAACGGATAAAATTTCCTTTATCAGCGTAGGCCTCAATGCGATCCAAGGAAGCCCTTCTCAGGTTCCTCAAAGACAGTATTAATGGACTGATCCACGAAACATAAGTATAACTCTGTGAGATGAATTCACTCATCACCAAATGGTTTCTAAGAAAGATTTTTTCTAATTTTCATCTGTGGATGTTTCCTTTGTCACCTTAAGTTTCATTGCGCTATGAAGTATCTAATTGCAGATTTCCAGAAAACTGTGTTAGCAAACTGATCACTGAAGAGAAACGTGTAACTCTGTGAGTTGCATTCACACATGGCAATGCAGTTTCTCAGAAAGCTGCTCTACAGTTTTTATGTGAGGATATTTCCTTTTTCACCAGAGCCCTCAAAGAGCTCCCAAATATATCCTTGCAGAATCCACGACAACAGTGTTAGCAAACTGTACCAAGAAGGGAAGCGTGGAACTCTGTGTGATGAAGTCACACATCAGAAAGCAATCTCTCAGAAAGCTTCTCTGTAGTTATTATGTGAGGATATTTCCTTTATCACCATCGGTCTCTAGGGGCTCCCAAATATCACTTTCCAGTTTCCACTAAAAGAGTGTTAGCAAACTGCTTCCTGAAGTCGAAATTGCATGTCTGTGAGATAAACTCACAGATAAGAAAGGAGTTTCTCAGAAAGCTTCTTTTACGTTTTGAACATATGAAATTTCCTTTATCAGCGTAGACCTCAATGCAATCCAGGGAGCCCTTCTCAGATTCCTCAAAGACAGTGTTAATGGACTGCTCCACGAAACATAAGTGTAACGCTGTGAGATGAATTCACATATCACCAAGAGTTGTCTAAGAAAGCTTCTTTCTAGTTTTCATCTGTGGATGTTTCCTTTGTCACCGTAAGGTTCATTGTGCTATGAAGTATCTTATTGCAGATTTCCAGAAAACTGTGTTAACAAACTGATCACTGAAGAGAAACGTGTAACTCTGTGACTTGCATTCACACATGGCAGTGCAGTTTCTCAGAAAGCTGCTCTTTAGTTATTATGTGAGGGTATTTCCTTTTTCACCAGACCCCTCAATGAGCTCCCAAATATATCTTTGGAGAATCCACGACAACAGTGTTACCAAACTGTTCCAAGAAGGGAAGGTGGGAACTCTGTGTGATGAAGTCACACATCAGAAAGCAATCTCTCAGAAAGCTTCTCTGTAGTTATTATGTGAGGATATTTCCTTTTTCACCGAGGGTCCCTATGGGCTCCCAAATATCACTTTCCAGTTTCCACGAAAAGAGTGTTAGCAAACTGCTTCCTGAAGTCTAAATTATAAGTCGGTGAGATGAACTCACAGATCAGAACGAAGTTTCTCAGAAAGCTTCTTTAACGTTTTGAACGGATGAAATTCCCTTCTTCAGCGTAGGCCTCAATGCGATCCAAGGAATCCCTTCTCAGGTTCCTAAACGACAGTGTTAATGGACTGCTCCACGAAACATAAGTGTAACTCTGTGAGATGAATTCACACATCACCAAGCACTTTCTAAGAAAGCTTCTTTCTAGTTTTCATCTGTGGATGTTTCCTTTTTCACCGTAAGTTTTATCGCGCTATGAAGTATCTAATTGCAGATTTCCAGAAAACTGTGTTAACAAACTGATCACTGAAGAGAAAAGTGTAACTCTGTGAGTTGCATTCACACATGGCAGTGCAGTTTCTCTGAAAGCTGCTCTTTAGTTATTATGTGAGGATATTTCCTTTTTCACCAGGGACCTCAATGAGCTCCCAAATATACCTTTGCAGAATCCACGACAACAGTGTTAGCAAACTGTTCCATGAAGGGAAGGGTGGAACTCTGTGTGATGAAGTCACACATCAGAAAGCAATCTCTCAGAAAGCTTCTCTGTAGTTATTTTGTGAGGATATTTCCTTTTTCACCCTCGGTCCCTATGGGCTCCCAAATATCACTTTCCAGTTTCCACGAAAAGAGTGTTAGCAAACTGCTTCCTGAAGTCTAAAGTGTAAGTCAGTGAGATGAACTCACAGATCAGAAAGAAGTTTCTCAGAAATCTTCTTTTACGTTTTGAACGGATGAAATTTCCTTCATCAGCGTAGGCCTCAATGCGATCCAAGGCATCCCTTCTCAGGTTCCTCAACGACAGTGTTAATGGACTGCTTCACGAAACATAAGTGTAACTCTGTGAGATGAATTCACACACCACCAAGCAGTTTCAACGAAAGCTTCTTTCTAGTTTTCATATGTGGATATTTCCTTTGTCACCATAAGTTTCATTGCGGTATGAAGTATTTAATTGCAGATTTCCAGAAAACTGTGTTAACAAACTGATCACTGAAGAGAAACGTGTAACTCTGTGAGTTGCATTCACACATGGCAATGCAGTTTCTCAGAAAGCTGCTCTTGAGTCATTATGTGAATATACTTTCTTCGTCACCAGAGCCCTCAATGAGCTCCCAAACATACCTTTGCAGAATCCACGACAACAGTGTTAGCAAACTGTTTCAAGAAGGGAAGGGTGGAACTCTGTGTGATGAAGTCACACATCAGAGAGCAATCTCTCAGAAAGCTTCTCTGTAGTTATTGTGTGAGGATATTTCCTTTTTCTCCATGGGTCCCTAAGGGCTCCCAAATATCACTTTCCAGTTTCCACGAAAAGAGTGTTAGCAAACTGCTTCCTGAAGTCTAAATTATAAGTCTGTGAGATGAACTCACGGATCAGAAAGAAGTTTCTCAGAAACCTTCTTTCACGTTTTGAACGGTTGAAATTTCCTTTATCAGCGTAGGCCTCAATGCGATCCAAGGAAGCCCTTCTCAGGTTCCTCAAAGACAGTGTTAATGGTCTGCTCCACGAAACATAAGTGTAACTCTGTGAGATGAATTCACACATCACCAAGAAGTTTCTAAGAAAGCTTCTTTCTAGTTTTCATCTGTGGATGTTTCCTTTGTCACCATAAGGTTCATTGCGCTATGAAGTATCTAATTGCAGATTTCCAGAAAACTGTGTTAACAAACTCATCACTGAAGAGAAACGTGTAACTCTGTGAGTTGCATTCACACATGGCAATGCAGTTTTTCAGAATGCTGCTCTTTAGTTATTATGTGAGGATATTTCCTTTTTCACGAGAGCCCTCAATGAGCTCCCAAATATACCGTGCAGAATCCACGACAACTGTGTTAGCAAACTGTTCCAAGAAGGGAAGGGTGGAACTCTGTGTGAAGAAGTCACACATGAGAAAGCAATCTCTCAGAAAGCATCTCTGTAGTTATTATGTGAGGATATTTCCTTTTTCACCATGGGTCCCTATGGGCTCCCAAATATCACTTTCCAGTTTCCACGAAAAGAGTGTTAGCAAACTGCTTCCTGAAGTCTAAATTATAAGTCTGTGAGATGAACTCACAGATCAGAAAGAAGTTTCTCAGAAAACTTCTTTCACGTTTTGAACGGATGAAATTTCCTTTATCAGATTACTCAATGCAATCAAGGAAGCCCTTCTCAGGTTCCTCAAAGACAGCGTTAATGGACTGCTCCATGAAACATAAGTGTAACTCTGTGAGGTGAATTCACATATCACCAAGAAGTTTCTTAGAAAGCTTCTTTCTAGTTTTCATCTGTGGATGTTTCCTTTGTCACCGTAAGTTTCACCACGCTATGAAGTATCTAATTGCAGATGTCCAGAAAACTGTGTTAACAAACTGATCACTGAAGAGAAATGTGTAACTCTGTGAGTTGCATTCACAAATGGCAGTGCAGTTTCTCTAGAAAGCTGCTCTTTAGTTATTATGTGAGGATATTTCCTTTTTCACCAGAGCCCTCAATGAGCTCCCAAATATACCTTTGCAGAATCCACGACAACAGTGTTTCCAAACTGTTCCAAGAAGGGAAGGTGGGAACTCTGTGTGATGAAGTCACACATCAGAAAGCAATCTCTCAGAAAGCTTCTCTGTAGTTATTATTTGAGGCTATTTCCTTTTCCACCATGGGTCCCTAAGGGCTCCCAAATATCACTTTCCAGTTTCCACGAAAAGAGTGTTAGCAAACTGCTTCCTGAAGTCTAAATTATATGTCTGTGAGATGAACTCACGGATCAGAAAGAAGTTTCTCAGAAAGCTTCTTTCACGTTTTGAACGGATGAAATTTCCTTTATAAGCGTAGGCCTCAAAGCGATCCAAGGAAGCCCTTGTCAGGTTCCTCAAAGACAGTGTTAATGGACTGCTCCACGAAACATAAGTGTAACTCTGTGAAATGAATTCACACATCACCAAGAAGTTTCTAAGAAAGCTTCTTTCTAGTTTTCATCTGTGGATGTTTCCTTTGTCACCGTAAGTTTCATCGCGTATGAAGTATCTAATTGCAGATTTCCAGAAAACTGTGTTAACAAACTGATCACTGAAGAGAACGTGTAACTCTGTGAGTTGCGTTCACACATGGCACTGCAGTTTTTCAGAAAGCTGCTCTTTAGTTATTATGTAAGGATATTTCCTTTTTCACCAGAGCCCTCAATGAGCTCCCAAATATACCTTTGCAGAATCCACGACAACAGTGTTAGCAAACTGTTCCAAGAAGGGAAGGGTGGAACTCTGTGTGATGAAGTCACACATCAGAAAGCAATCTCTCAGAAAGCTTCTCTGTAGTTATTATGTGAGGATATTTCCTTTTTCACCATGGGTCCCTATAGGCTCCCAAATATCACTTTCCAGTTTCCACGAAAAGAGTGTTAGCAAACTGCTTCCTGAAGTCTAAATTATAGTCTGTGAGTATGAACTCACAGATCAGAAAGAAGTTTCTCAGAAAGCTTCTTTCACGTTTTGAACGGATGAAATTTCCTTTATCAGCGTAGGCCTCAATGCGATCCAAGGAAGCCCTTTCTCAGGTTCCTCAAAGACAGTGTTAATGGACTGCTCCACGAAACATAAGTGTAACTCTGTGAGATGAATTCACACATCACCAAGAAGTTTCTAAGAAAGCTTCTTTCTAGTTTTCATCTGTGGATGTTTCCTTTGTCACCGTAAGGTTCATTGCGCTATGAAGTATCTAATTGCAGATTTCCAGAAAACTGTGTTAACAAACTGATCCCTGAAGAGAAACCTGTAACTCTGTGAGTTGCATTCACACATGGCAATGCAGTTTTTCAGAAAGCTGCTCTTTAGTTATTATATGAGGATATTTCCTTTTTCACCAGAACCCTCAATGTTCTCCCAAATATACCTTTGCAGAATCCAGTACAACAGTGTTAGCAAACTGTTCCAAGAAGGGAAGGGTGGAACTCTGTGTGATGAAGTCACAAATCAGAAAGCAATCTCTCAGAAAGCTTCTCTGTAGTTATTATGTGAGGACATTTCCTTTTTCACCATGGGTCCCTATGGACTCCCAAATATCACTTTCCAGTTTCCACGAAAAGAGTGTTAGCAAACTGCTTCCTGAAGTCTAAATTATAAGTCTGTGAGATGAACTCACAGATCAGAAAGAAGTTTCTCAGAAAGCTTCTTTCACGTTTTGAACGGATGAAATTTCCTTTATCAGCGTAGGCCTCAATGCGATCCAAGGAAGCCCTTCTCAGGTTCCTCAAAGACAGTGTTAATGGACTGCTCCACGAAACATAAGTGTAACTCTGTGAGATGAATTCACACATCACCAAGAAGTTTCTAAGAAAGCTTCTTTCTAGTTTTCATCTGTGGATGTTTCCTTTGTCACCGTAGGTTCATTGCGCTATGAAGTATCTAATTGCAGATTTCCAGAAAACTGTGTTAACAAACTGATCACTGAAGAGAAACGTGTAACTCTGTGAGTTGCATTCACACATGGCAATGCAGTTTCTCAGAAAGCTGCTCTTTAGTTATTATGTGAGGATACTTTCCTTTTCCACCAGAGCCCTCAATGAGCTCCCAAATATACCTTTGCAGAATCCACGACAACAGTGTTAGCAAACTGTTCAAGAAGGGAAGGGAGGAACTCTGTGTGCATGAAGTCACACAATCAGAAAGCAATCTCTCAGACAGCTTCTCTGTAGTTATTATAGTGAGGATATTTCCTTTTTCACCATGGGTCCCTATGGGCTCCCAAATATCACTTTCCAGTTTCCACGAAAAGAGTGTTAGCAAACTGCTTCCTGAAGTCTAAATTATAAGTCTGTGAGATGAACTCACAGATCAGAAAGAAGTTTCTCAGAAAGCTTCTTTCACGTTTTGAACGGATGAAATTTCCTTTATCAGCGGAGGCCTCAATGCGATCCAAGGAAGCCCTTGTCAGGTTCCTCAAAGACAGTGTTAATGGACTGCTCCACGAAACATAAGTGTAACTCTGTGAGATGAATTCACATATCACCAAGAGGTGTCTATGAAAGCTTCTTTCTAGTTTTCATCTGTGGATGTTTCCTTTGTCACCGTAAGGTTCATTGCGCTATGAAGTATCTAATTGCAGATTTCCAGAAAACTGTGTTAACAAACTGATCACTGAAGAGAAACGTGTAACTCTGTGAGTTGCATTCACACATGGCAATGCAGTTTCTCAGAAAGCAGCTCTTGAGTCATAATGTGAATGTACTTTCTTTTTCTCCAGAGCCTCAATGAGCTCCCAAATATACCTTTGCAGAATCCACGACAACAGTGTTAGCCAACTGTTTCAAGAGGGGAAGGGAGGAACTCTGTGTCATGAAGTCACACAACAGAAAGCAATCTCTCAGACAGCTTCTCTGTAGTTATTATATGAGGATATTTCCTTTTTCACCATGGGTCCCTACGGGCTCCCAAATATCACTTTCCAGTTTCCACGAAAAGAGTGTTAGCAAACTGCTTCCTGAAGTCTAAATTATCAGTCGGTGAGATGAACTCACAGATCAGAAAGAAGTTGGTCAGAAAGCTTCTTTCACGTTTTGAACGGATGAAATTTCCTTTATTAGCGTAGGCCTCAATGCGATCCAAGAAAGCCCTTCTCAGGTTCCTCAAAGACAGTGTTAATGGACTGATCCACGAAACATAAGTGTAACTCTGTGAGATGAATTCACACATCACCAAGAAGTTTCTAAGAAAGCTTCTTTCTAGTTTTCATCTGTGGATGTTTCCTTTGTCACCGTAAGGTTCATTGCGCTATGAAGTATCTAATTGCAGATTTCCAGAAAACTGTGTTAACAAACTGATCACTGAAGAGAAACGTGTAACTCTGTGAGTTGCATTCACACATGGCAGTGCAGTTTCTCAGAAAGCTGCTCTTTAGTTATTATGTGAGGATATTTCCTTTTTCACCAGATCCCTCAATGAACTCCCAAATATACCTTTGCAGAATCCACGACAACAGTGTTAGCAAACTGTTTCAAGAAGGGAAAGGTGGAACTCTGTGTGATGAAGTCACACATCAGAAAGCAATCTCTCAGAAAGCTTCTCTGTAGTTATTATGTGAGGATATTTCCTTTTTCACCATGGGTCCCTAGTGGGCTCCCAAATATCACTTTCCAGTTTCCACGAAAAGAGTGTTAGCAAACTGCTTCCTGAAGTCGAAATTATAAGTCGGTGAGATGAACTCACAGATCAGAAAGAAGTTTCTCAGAAAGCTTCTTTTACGTTTTGAACGGATGAAATTTCCTTTATCAGCGTAGGCCTCAAAGCAATCCAGGAAGCCCTTGTCAGGTTCCTCAAAGACAGTGTTAATGGACTGCTCCACGAAACATAAGTGTAACTCTGTGAGATGAATTCACATATCACCAAGAGGTGTCTATGAAAGCTTCTTTCTAGTTTTCATCTGTGGATGTTTCCTTTGTCACCGTATGTTTCATTTCGCTATGAAGTATCTAATTGCAGATTTCCAGAAAACTGTGTTAACAGGCTGATCACTGAAGAGAAACGTGTAACTCTGTGAGTTGCATTCACACATGGCAATGCAGTTTCTCAGAAAGCAGCTCTTGAGTCATAATGTGAATGTACTTTCTTTTTCTCCAGAGCCTCAATGAGCTCCCAAATATACCTTTGCAGAATCCACGACAACAGTGTTAGCCAACTGTTTCAAGAGGGGAAGGGAGGAACTCTGTGTCATGAAGTCACACAACAGAAAGCAATCTCTCAGACAGCTTCTCTGTAGTTATTATATGAGGATATTTCCTTTTTCACCATGGGTCCCTAGGGGCTCCCAAATATCACTTTCCAGTTTCCACGAAAAGAGTGTTAGCAAACTGCTTCCTGAAGTCTAAATTATAAGTCGGTGAGATGAACTCACAGATCAGAAAGAAGTTTCTCAGAAAGCTTCTTTCACGTTTTGAACGGATGAAATTTCCTTTATCAGCGGAGGCCTCAATGCGATCCAAGGAAGCCCTTGTCAGGTTCCTCAAAGACAGTGTTAATGGACTGCTCCACGAAACATAAGTGTAACTCTGTGAAATGAATTCACACATCACCAAGAAGTTTCTAAGAAAGCTTCTTTCTAGTTTTCATCTGTGGATGTTTCCATTTTCACCGTATGTTTCATTTCGCTATGAAGTATCAAATTGCAGATTTCCAGAAAACTGTGTTAACAAACTGGTCACTGAAGAGAAACGTGTAACTCTGTGAGTTGCATTCACACATGGCAATGCAGTTTCTCAGAAAGCTGCTCTTGAGTCATTATGTGAATATACTTTCTTTTTCACCAGAGCCCTCAATGAGCTCCCAAATATACCTTTGCAGAATCCACGACAACAGTGTTAGCAAACTGTTTCAAGAAGGGAAGGGTGGAACTCTGTGTGATGAAGTCACACATCAGAAAGCAATCTCTCAGAAAGCTTCTCTGTAGTTATTATGTGAGGATATTTCCTTTTTCACCATGGGTCCCTATGGGCTCCCAAATATCACTTTCCAGTTTCCACGAAAAGAGTGTTAGCAAACTGCTTCCTGAAGTCTAAATTATAAGTCTGTGAGATGAACTCACAGATCAGAAAGAAGTTTCTCAGAAAGCTTCTTTCACGTTTTGAAGGGATGAAATTTCCTTTATCAGCGTAGGCCTCAAAGCAATCCAGGAAGCCCTTCTCAGGCTCCTCAAAGACAGTGTTAATGGACTGCTCCACGAAACATAAGTGTAACTCTGTGAGATGAATTCACACATCACCAAGAAGTTTCTAAGAATGCTTCTTTCTAGTTTTCATCTGTGGATGTTTCCTTTGTCATCGTAAGTTTCATTGCGCTATGAAGTATCTAATTGCAGATTTCCAGAAAACTGTGTTAACAAACTGATCACTGAAGAGAAACGTGTAACTCTGTGAGTTGCATTCACACATGGCAGTGCAGTTTCTCACAAAGCTGCTCTTTAGTTATTATGTGAGGATATTTCCTTTTTCACCAGAGCCCTCAATGAGCTCCCAAATATACCTTTGCAGAATCCACGACAACAGGGTTAGCAAACTGTTCCAAGAAGGGAAGGGTGGAACTCTGTGTGATGAAGTCACACATCAGAAAGCAATCTCTCAGAAAGCTTCTCAGTAGTTATTATGAGAGGATATTGCCATTTTCATCATCGGTCCCTGCGGGCTCCCAAATATCACTTTCCAGTTTCCACGAAAAGAGTGTTATCAAACTGCTTCCTGAAGTCTAAATTATAAGTCTGTGAGATGAACTCCCAGATCAGAAAGAAGTTTCTCAGAAAGATTCTTTCACGTATTGAACGGATGAAATTTCCTTTATCAGTTGGCCTCAAAGTAATCCAGGAAGCCCTTCTCAGGCTCCTCAAAGACAGTGTTAATGGACTGCTCCACGAAACATAAGTGTAACTCTGTGAGATGAATTCACACATCACCAAGTAGTTTCTAAGAATGCTTCTTTCTAGTTTTCATCTGTGGATGTTTCCTTTGTCAGAGTAAGTTTCATTGCGCTATGAAGTATCTAATTGCAGATTTCCAGAAAACTGTGTTAACAAACTGATCACTGAAGAGAAACGTGTAACTCTGTGAGTTGCATTCACACATGGCAGTGCAGTTTCTCAGAAAGCTGCTCTTTAGTTATTATGTGAGGATATCTCCTTTTTCCCCAGAGCCCTCAATGAGCTCCCAAATATACCTTTGCAGAATCCACGAAAACAGTGCTAGCAAACTGTTCCAAGAAGGGTAGGGTGGAACTCTGTGTGATGAAGTCACACATCAGAAAGCAATCTCTCAGAAAGCTTCTCCGTAGTTATTATGTGAGGATATTTCCTTTTTCACCATGGGTCCCTAGGGGCTCCCAAATATCACTTTCCAGGTTCCACGAAAAGAGTGTTAGCAAACTGCTTCCTGAAGTCTAAATTACAAGTCTGTGAGATGAACTCACAGATCAGAAAGAAGTTTCTGAGAAAGCTTCCTTCACGTTTTGAATTTATGAAATTTCCTTTATCAGCGTATGCCTCAATGCGATCCAAGGAAGCCCTTCTCAGGTTCCTCAAAGACAGTGATAATGGACTGCTCCACAAAACATAAGTGTAACTTTGTGAGATGAATTCACACGTCACCAAGAAGTTTCTGAGAAAGCTTCTTTCTACTTTTCATCTGTGGATGTTTCCTTTGTCACCGTAACGTTCATTGCGCTATGAAGTATCTAATTGCAGATTTCCAGAAAACTGTGTTAACAAACTGATCACTGAAGAGAAACGTGTATCTCTGTGAGTTACATTCACACATGGCAGTGCAGTTTCTCACAAAGCTGCTCTTTAGTTATTATGTGAGGATATTTCCTTTTTCACCAAGCCCTCAAAGAGCTCCCAAATATACCTTTGCAGAATCCACGACAACAGTGTTAGCAAACTGTTCCAAGAAGGGAAGGGTGGAACTCTGTGTGATGAAGTCACACGTCAGAAAGCAATCTCTCAGAAAGCTTCTCTGTAGTTATTATGTGAGGATATTGCCATTTTCACCATGGGTCTCTGTGGGCTCCCAAATATCACTTTCCCGTTTCCACGAAAAGAGTGTTAGCAAACTGCTTCCTGAAGTCTAAATTATAAGTCTGTGAGATGAGCTCACAGATCAGAAAGTAGTTTCTCAGAAAGCTTCTTTCACGTTTTGAACGCAAGAAATTTCCTTTATCAGCGTAGGCCTCAATGCGATAAAAGGAAGCCCTTCTCAGGTTCCTCAAAGACAGTGTTAATGGACTGCTCCACGAAACATAAGTGTAACTCTGTGAGATGAATTCACACATCACCAATGAAGTTTCTAATAAAGCTTCTTTCTAGTTTTCATCTGTGGATGTTTCCTTTGTCACCGTAATGTTCATTGCAGTATGAAGTATCTAATTGCAGATTTCCAGAAAACTGTGTTAACAAACTGATCACTGAAGAGAAACGTGTAACTCTGCTGAGTTGCATTCACACATGGCAGTGCAGTTTCTCACAAAGCTGCTCTTTAGTTATTATGTGAGGATATTTCCTTTTTCACCAGAGCCTCAATGAGCTCCCAAATATACCTTTGCAGAATCCACGGACAACAGTGTTAGCAAACTGTTCCAAGAAGGGAAGGGTGGAACTCTGTGTGATGAAGTCACACATCAGAAAGCAATCTCTCAGAAAGCTTCTCTGTAGTTATTATGTGAGGATATTTCCTTTTTCACCATGGGTCCCTATGTGCTCCCAAATATCAGTTTCCAGTTTCCACGAAAAGAGTGTTAGCAAACTGCTTCCTGTAAGTCGAAATTATAAGTCTGTGAGATGAACTCACAGATCAGAAAGAAGTTTCTCAGAAAGCTTCTTTCACGTTTTGAACGGAAGAAATTTCCTTTATCAGCGTAGGCCTCAATGCGATCCAAGGAAGCCCTTCTCAGCTTCCTCAAAGACAGTTTTAATGGCCTGCTCCCCAAAACATAACTGTAACTCTGTGAGATGAATTCACACATCACCATGAAGTTTCTAATAAAGCTTCTTTCTAGTTTTCATCTGTGGATATTTCCTTTGTCACCGTAAGTTTCATTGCGTTATGAAGTATCTAAATGCAGATTTCCAGAAAACTGTGTTAACAAACTGATCACTGAAGAGAAACGTGTAACTCTCTGAGTTGCATTCACACTTGGCAGTGCAGTTTCTCAGAAAGCTGCTGTTTAGTTATTATGTGAGGATATTTCCTTTTTCACCAGAGCCCTCAATGAGCTCCCAAATATACGTTGCAGAATCCACGACAACAGTGTTAGCAAACTGTTCCAAGAAGGGAAGGGTGGAACTCTGTGTGATGAAGTCACACATCAGAAAGCAATCTCTCAGAAAGCTTCTCTGTAGTTATTATGTGAGGATATTTCCTTTATCACCATGGTTCTCAATGGGCTCCCAAATATCACTTTCCAGTTTCCACGAAAAGAGTGTTAGCAAACTGCTTCCTGAAGTCGAAATTATAAGTCTGTGAGATGAACTCACAGATCAGAAAGAAGTTTCTCAGAAAGCTTCTTTCACGTTTTGAACGGATGAAATTTCCTTTATCAGCGTAGGCCTCTAATGCGATCCAAGGAGGCCCTTCTCAGGTTCCTCAAAGACAGTATTAATGGACTGCTCCACAAACATAAGTGTAACTCTGTGAGATGAATTCACACTTCACCAAGAAGTTTCTAAGAAAGCTTCTTTCTAGTTTTCATTTGTGGATGCTTTCCTTTGTCACCAGTAAGGTTCATTGCGCTAATGAAGTATCTCATTGCAGATTTCCAGAAAACTGTGTTAACAAACTGATCACTGAAGAGAAACGTGTAACTCTGTGAGTTGCATTCACACATGGCAGTGCAGTTTCTCAGAAAGCTGCTCTTTAGTTATTATGTGAGGATATTTCCTTTTTCACCAGAGCCTTCAATGAGCTCCCAAATATACCTTTGCAGAATCCACGACAACAGTGTTAGCAAACTGTTCCAAGAAGGGAAGGGTGGAACTCTGTGTGATGAAGTCACACGTCAGAAAGCAATCTCTCAGAAAGCTTCTCTGTAGTTATTATGTGAGGATATTGCCATTTTCACCATGGGTCCCTGTGGGCTCCCAAATATCACTTTCCAGTTTCCACGAAAAGAGTGTTAGCAAACTGCTTCCTGAAGTCTAAATTAGAAGTCTGTGAGATGAACTCACAGATCAGAAAGAAGTTTCTCAGAAAGCTTCTTTCACGTTTTGAACGGATGAAATTTCCTTTATCAGCGTAGGCCTCAATGCGATCCAAGGAAGCCCTTCTCAGGTTCCTCAAAGACAGTGTTAATGGACTGCTCCACGAAATATAAGTGTAACTCTGTGAGATGAATTCACACATCACTAGGAAGTTTATAAGAAAGCTTCTTTCTAGTTTTCATCTGTGGATGTTTCCTTTGTCATCGTAAGGTACATTGCAGTATGAAGTATCTAATTGCAGATTTCCAGAAAACTGTGTTAACAAACTGATCACTGAAGAGAAACCTGTAACTCTGTGAGTTGCATTCACACATGGCAGTGCAGTTTCTCACAAAGCTGCTCTTTAGTTATTATGTGAGGATATTTCCTTTTTCACCAGAGCCTTCAATGAGCTCCCACATATACCTTTGCAGAATCCACGACAACAGTGTTAGCAAACTGTTCCAAGAAGGGAAGGGTGGAACTCTGTGTGATGAAGTCACACATCAGCAAGCAATCTCTCAGAAAGCTTCTCTGTATCTATTATGTGAGGATATTTCCTTTTTCTCCATGGGTCCCTTTGGGCTCCCAAATATCACTTTCCAGTTTCCACGAAAACAGTGTTAGCAAACTGCTTCCTGAAGTTTAAATTATAAGTCTGGGACATGAACTCACATATCAGAAAGAAGTGTCTCAGAAAGATTGTATCACGTTTTGAACGGATGAAATTTCCTTTATCAGCATAGGCCTCAATGCCATCCAAGGAAGCCCTTCTCAGGTTTCTCAAGGACAGTGTGAATGGACTGCTCCACGAAACGTAAGTGTAACTCTGTGAGATGAATTCAAACATCACCAAGAAGGTTCTAACAAAGCTTCTCTCTAGGTTTCATCTGTGGATATTTCCTTTGTCACCGTAAGTTTCATTGCGCTGTGAATTTCTTATTGCAGATTTCCAGAAAACTGTATTAACAAACTGATCACTGAAGAGAAACGTGTAACTATGTGAGTTGCATTCACACATGGCAGTGCAGTTTCCCACAAAGCTGCTCTTTAGTTATTATGTGAGGATATTTCCTTTTTCACCAGAGCCCTCAAAGAGCTCCCAAATATACCTTTGGCAGAATCCACGACAACAGTGTTAGGAAACTCTTCCAAGAAGGAAAGGGTGGAACTCTGTGTGATGAAGTCACACGTCAGAAAGCAATCTCTCAGAAAGCTTCTCTGTAGTTATTATGTGAGGATATTGCCATTTTCACCATGGGTCCCTGTGGGCTCCCAAATATCACTTTCCCGTTTCCACGAGAAGAGTGTTAGCAAACTGCTTCCTGAAGTCTAAATTATAAGTCTGTGAGATGAACTCACAGATCAGAAAGAAGTTTCTCAGAAAGCTTCTTTCACGTTTTGAACGGATGAAATTTCCTTCATCAGGGTAGGCCTCAATGCGTTCCAAGGACGCCCTTCTCAGGTTCCTAAAAGACAGTGTTAATGGACTGCTCCACGAAACATAAGTGTAACTCTGTGAGATGAATTCACACATCACCAAGAAGTTTCTAAGAAAGCTTCTTTCTAGTTTTCAACTGTGGATGTTTCATTTGTCACCGTATGTTTCATTGCGCTATGAAGTATCTAATTGCAGATTTCCAGAAAACTGTGTTAACAAACTGATCACTGAAGGGAAACGTGTAACTCTGTGAGTTTCATTCACACATGGCAGTGCAGTTTCCCGAAAGCTGCTCTTTAGTTATTATGTGAGGATATTTCTTTTTTCACCAGAGCCCTTAATGAGCTCCCAAATATACCTTTGCAGAATCAAGGACAACAGTGTTAGCAAACTGTTCCAAGAAGGGAAGGGTGGAATTCTGTGTGATGAAGTCACACATCAGAAAGCAATCTCTCAGAAAGCTTCTCTGTAGTTATTATGTTAGGATATTTCCTTTTTCACCATGGGTCCCCATGAGCTCCCAAATATCAGTTTCCAGTTTCCACCAAAAGAGTGTTAGCAAATTGCTTCCTGTAGTCGAAATTATAAGTCTGTGAGATGAATACACAGATCAGAAAGAAGTTTCTCAGAAAGCTTCTTTCACGTTTTGAATGGAAGAAATTTCCTTTATCAGCGTAGGCCTCAATGCGATCCAAGGAAGCCCTTCTCAGCTTCCTCAAAGACAGTGTTAATGGCCTGCTCCCCAAAACATAACTGTAACTCTGTGAGATGAATTCACACATCACCAAGAAGTTTCTAAGAAAGCTTCTTTCTAGTTTTCATCTGTGGATATTTCCTTTGTCAACGTAAGTTTCATTGCGCTATGAAGTATCTAATTGCAGATTTCCAGAAAACTGTGTTAACAAACTGATCACTGAAGAGAAACGTGTAACTCTGTGAGTTGCATTCACACATGGCAGTGCAGTTGCTCAGAAAGCTGCTCTTTAGTTATTATGTGAGCATATTTCCTTTTTCACCAGAGCCCTCAATGAGCTCCCAAATATACCTTTGCAGAATCCACGACAACAGTGTTAGCAAACTGTTCCAAGAAGGGAAGGGTGGAACTCTGTGTGATGAAGTCACACATCAGAAAGCCGTCTCTCAGAAAGCTTCTCTGTAGTTATTATGTGAGGATATTTCCTTTTTCACCCTGGGTCCCTTTGGCGTCCCAAATATCACTTTCCAGTTTCCACGAAAAGAGTGTTAGCAAACTGCTTCCTGAAGTCAAATTATAAGTCTGTGAGATTTACTCACAGATCAGGAAGAATTTTCTCAGAAAGCTTCTTTCACGTTTTGAACGGATGAAATTTCCTTTATCAGCGGAGGCCTCAAAACGATCCAAGGAAGACCTTCTCAGGTTCCTCAAAGACAGTGTTAATGGACTGCTCCACGAAACATAAGTGTAACTCTGTGAGATGAATTCACACTTCACCAAGAGGTGTCTAAGAAAGCTTCTTTCTAGTTTTCATCTGTGGATGTTTCCTTTGTCACCGTAAGTTTCACTGCGCTATGAAGTATCTAATTGCAGATTTCCAGACAACTGTGTTAACAAACTGATCACTGAAGAGAAACGTGTAACTCTGTGAGTTGCATTCACACATGGCAGTGCAGTTTCTCAGGAAGCTGCTGTTTAGTTATTATGTGAGGATATTTCCTTTTTCACCAGAGCCCTCAATGAGCTCCCAAATATACGTTGCAGAATCCACAACAGTGTTAGCAAACGGTTCCAAGAAGGGAAGGGTGGAACTCTGTGTGATGAAGTCACACGTCAGAAAGCAATCTCTCAGAAAGCTTCTCTGTAGTTATTATGTGAGGATATTTCCTTTATCACCATGGTTCTCAAGGGTTCCCAAATATCACTTTCCAGTTTCCACGAAAAGAGTGTTAGCAAACTGCTTCCGGAAGTCTAAATTATAAGTCTGTGAGATGAACTCACAGATCAGAAAGAAGTTTCTCAGATAGCTTCTTTCACGTGTTGAACGGATGAAATTTTCTTTATCAGCGTAGTCCTCAATGCGATCCAAGGAAGCCCTTCTCCGGTTCCTCAAAAGAGTGTTAATGGACTGCTCCAAGAAACATAAGTATAATTCTGTGAGATGAATTCACACATCACCAAGAAGTTTCTCAGAAAGCTTCTTTCTCGTTTTCATCTGTGGACGTTTCCTTTCTCACCGTAAGGTTCATTGCGCTATGATGTATCTAATTGCAGATTTCCTGAAAACTGTGTTAACAAAATGATCACTGAAGTGAAACATGTAACGCTGTGAGTTGCATTCACACATGGCAGTGCAGTTTCTCAGAAAGCTGCTCTTTAGTTATTAGGTGAGGATATTTCCTTTTTCACCATGGGTCCCTAGGGGCTCCCAAATATCACTTTCCCGTTTCCACGAAAAGAGTGTTAGCAAACTGCTTCCTGAAGTCTAAATTATAAGTCTGTGAGATGAACTCACAGATCAGAAAGAAGTTTCTCAGAAAGCTTCTTTCACGTTTTGAACGGACGAAATTTTCTTTATCAGCGTAGGCCTCAATGCGATCCAAGGAAGCCCTTCTCAGGTTCCTCAAAGACAGTGTTAATGGACTGCTCCACGAAACATAAGTGTAACTCTGTGCGATGAATTCACACATCACTAAGAAGTTTCTAAGAAAGCTTCTTTCTAGTTTTCATCTCTGGATGTTTCCTTTGTCACCATAAGGTTCATTGCACTATGAAGTATCTAATTGCAGATTTCCAGAAAACTGTGTTAACAAACTGATCACTGAAGAGAAACGTGTAATTCTGTGAGTTGCATTCACACATGGCAGTGCAGTTTCTCACAAAGCTGCTCTTTAGTTATTATGTGAGGATAATTCCTTTTTCAACAGAGCCTTCAATGAGCTCCCAAATATACCTTTCCAGAATCCACGACAACAGTGTTAGCAAACTGTTCCAAGAAGAGAAGGGTGGAACTCTGTGTGATGAAGTCACACATCAGAAAGCAATCTCTCAGTAAGCTTCTCTGTATTTATTATATGAGGATATTTCCTTTTTCACCATGGGTCCCTGTGGGCTCCCAAATATCACTTTCCAGTTTCCACGAAAATAGTTTTAGCAAACTGCTTCCTGAAGTTTAAATTATAAGTCTGGGACATGAACTCACATATCAGAAAGAAGATTCTCAGAAAGATTCTTTCACGTTTTGAACGGATGAAATTTCCTTTATCAGCGTATGCCTCAATGCGATCCAAGGAAGCCCTTCTCAGGTTCCTCAAAGACAGTGTTAACGGACTGCTCCACCAAACATAAGTGCAACTCTGTGAGATGAATTCACACTTCACCAAGAAATTTCTAAGAAAGCTTCTTTCTAGTCTTCATTTGTGGATGCTGCCTTTGTCACCATAAGGTTCATTGCGCAATGAAGTATCTCATTGCAGATTTCCAGAAAACTCTGTTAACAAACTGATCACTGAAGAGAAACGTGTAACTCTGTGAGTTGCATTCACACATGGCAGTGCAGTTTCTCAGAAAGCTGCTCTTTAGTTATTATGTGAGGATATTTCCTTTTTCACCAGAGCCTTCAATGAGCCCCCAAATGTACCTTTGCAGAATCCACGACAACAGTGTTAGCAAACTGTTCCAAGAAGGGAAGGGTGGAACTCTGTGTGATTAAGTCACACGTCAGAAAGAAATCTCTCAGAAAGCTTCTCTGTAGTTATTATGTGAGGATATTGCCATTTTCACCACGGGTCCCTGTGGGCTCCCAAATATGACTTTCCCGTTTCCACGAAAGGAGTGTTAGCAAACTGCTTCCTGAAGTCTAAATTAGAAGTTTGTGAGATGAACTCACAGATCAGAAAGAAGTTTCTCAGAAAGCTTCTTTCACGTTTTGAACGGATGAAATTTCCTTTATCAGCGTAGGCCTCAATGCGATCCAAGGAAGCCCTTCTCAGTTTCCTCAAAGACAGTGTTAATTGACTGCTCCACGAAATATAAGTGTAACTCTGTGAGATGAATTCACACATCACCAAGAAGGTTCTAACAAAGCTTTTCTCTAGGTTTCATCTGTGGATGTTTCCTTTGTCACCGTAAGTTTCATTGCGCTGTGAATTTCTTATTGCAGATTTCCAGAAAACTGTATTAACAAACTGATCACTGAAGAGAAACGTGTAACTATGTGAGTTGCATTCACACATGGCAGTGCAGTTTCCCACAAAGCTGCTCTTTAGTTATTATGTGAGGATATTTCCTTTTTCACCAGAGCCCTCAAAGAGCTCCCAAATATACCTTTGGAGAATCCACGACAACAGTGTTAGGAAACTGTTCCAAGAAGGAAAGGGTGGAACTCTGTGTGATGAAGTCACACGTCAGAAAGCAATCTCTCAGAAAGCTTCTCTGTAGTTATTATGTGAGGATATTGCCATTTTCACCATGGGTCCCTGTGGGCTCCCAAATATCACTTTCCCGTTTCCACGAGAAGAGTGTTAGCAAACTGCTTCCTGAAGTCTAAATTATAAGTCTGTGAGATGAACTCACAGATCAGAAAGAAGTTTCTCAGAAAGCTTCTTTCACGTTTTGAACGGATGAAATTTCCTTCATCAGGGTAGGCCTCAATGCGTTCCAAGGACGCCCTTCTCAGGTTCCTAAAAGACAATGTTAATGGACTGCTCCACGAAACATAAGTGTAACTCTGTGAGATGAATTCACACATCACCAAGAAGTTTCTAAGAAAGCTTCTTTCTAGTTTTCAACTGTGGATGTTTCATTTGTCACCGTATGTTTCATTGCGCTATGAAGTATCTAATTGCAGATTTCCAGAAAACTGTGTTAACAAACTGATCACTGAAGGGAAACGTGTAACTCTGTGAGTTTCATTCACACATGGCAGTGCAGTTTCCCGAAAGCTGCTCTTTAGTTATTATGTGAGGATATTTCTTTTTTCACCAGAGCCCTTAATGAGCTCCCAAATATACCTTTGCAGAATCAAGGACAACAGTGTTAGCAAACTGTTCCAAGAAGGGAAGGGTGGAATTCTGTGTGATGAAGTCACACATCAGAAAGCAATCTCTCAGAAAGCTTCTCTGTAGTTATTATGTTAGGATATTTCCTTTTTCACCATGGGTGACCATGAGCTCCCAAATATCAGTTTCCAGTTTCCACCAAAAGAGTGTTAGCAAATTGCTTCCTGTAGTCGAAATTATAAGTCTGTGAGATGAATACACAGATCAGAAAGAAGTTTCTCAGAAAGCTTCTTTCACGTTTTGAACGGAAGAAATTTCCTTTATCAGCGTAGGCCTCAATGCGATCCAAGGAAGCCCTTCTCAGCTTCCTCAAAGACAGTGTTAATGGCCTGCTCCCCAAAACATAACTGTAACTCTGTGAGATGAATTCACACATCACCAAGAAGTTTCTAAGAAAGCTTCTTTCTAGTTTTCATCTGTGGATATTTCCTTTGTCAACGTAAGTTTCATTGCGCTATGAAGTATCTAATTGCAGATTTCCAGAAAACTGTGTTAACAAACTGATCACTGAAGAGAAACGTGTAACTCTGTGAGTTGCATTCACACATGGCAGTGCAGTTTCTCAGAAAGCTGCTCTTTAGTTATTATGTGAGCATATTTCCTTTTTCACCAGAGCCCTCAATGAGCTCCCAAATATACCTTTGCAGAATCCACGACAACAGTGTTAGCAAACTGTTCTAAGAAGGGAAGGGTGGAACTCTGTGTGATGAAGTCACACATCAGAAAGCCGTCTCTCAGAAAGCTTCTCTGTAGTTATTATGTGAGGATATTTCCTTTTTCACCCTGGGACCCTTTGGCGTCCCAAATATCACTTTCCAGTTTCCACGAAAAGAGTGTTAGCAAACTGTTTCCTGAAGTCAAATTATAAGTCTGTGAGATTTACTCACAGATCAGGAAGAATTTTCTCAGAAAGCTTCTTTCACGTTTTGAACGGATGAAATTTCCTTTATCAGCGGAGGCCTCAAAACGATCCAAGGAAGACCTTCTCAGGTTCCTCAAAGACAGTGTTAATGGACTGCTCCACGAAACATAAGTGTAACTCTGTGCGATGAATTCACACATCACTAAGAAGTTTCTAAGAAAGCTTCTTTCTAGTTTTCATCTCTGGATGTTTCCTTTGTCACCATAAGGTTCATTGCACTATGAAGTATCTAATTGCAGATTTCCAGAAAACTGTGTTAACAAACTGATCACTGAAGAGAAACGTGTAATTCTGTGAGTTGCATTCACACATGGCAGTGCAGTTTCTCACAAAGCTGCTCTTTAGTTATTATGTGAGGATAATTCCTTTTTCAACAGAGCCTTCAATGAGCTCCCAAATATACCTTTCCAGAATCCACGACAACAGTGTTAGCAAACTGTTCCAAGAAGAGAAGGGTGGAACTCTGTGTGATGAAGTCACACATCAGAAAGCAATCTCTCAGTAAGCTTCTCTGTATTTATTATATGAGGATATTTCCTTTTTCACCATGGGTCCCTGTGGGCTCCCAAATATCACTTTCCAGTTTCCACGAAAATAGTTTTAGCAAACTGCTTCCTGAAGTTTAAATTATAAGTCTGGGACATGAACTCACATATCAGAAAGAAGATTCTCAGAAAGATTCTTTCACGTTTTGAACGGATGAAATTTCCTTTATCAGCGTATGCCTCAATGCGATCCAAGGAAGCCCTTCTCAGGTTCCTCAAAGACAGTGTTAACGGACTGCTCCACCAAACATAAGTGCAACTCTGTGAGATGAATTCACACTTCACCAAGAAATTTCTAAGAAAGCTTCTTTCTAGTCTTCATTTGTGGATGCTGCCTTTGTCACCATAAGGTTCATTGCGCTATGAAGTATCTAATTGCAGATTTCCAGAAAACTGTGTTAACAAACTGATCACTGAAGAGAAACTTGTAACTCTGTGAGTTGCATTAACACATGGCAGTGCAGTTTCTCAGAAAGCTGCTCTTTAGTTATTATGTGAGGATATTTCCTTTTCACCAGAGCCTTCAATGAGCTCCCAAATGTACCTTTGCAGAATCCACGACAACAGTGTTAGCAAACTGTTCCAAGAAGGGAAGGGTGGAACACTGAGTGATGAAGTCACACATCAGAAAGGAATCTCTCAGTAAGCTTCTCTGTATTTATTATGTGAGGATATTTCCTTTTTCTCCTTGGGTCCCTGTGGGCTCCCAAATATCACTTTCCAGTTTCCACGAAAATAGTGTTAGCAAACTGCTTCCTGAAGTCGACATGATAAGTCTTTGAGATGAAGTCACAGATCAGAAAGAAGTTTCTCAGAAAGATTCTTTCACGTTTTGGACAGATGAAATTTCCTTTATCAGCGTAGGCCTCAATGCCATCCAAGGAAGACCTTCTCAGGTTTCTCAAGGACAGTGTGAATGGACTGCTCCACGAAACATAAGGGTAACTCTGTGAGATGAATTCACACATCACCAAGAAGTTTCTAAGAAAGCTTCTTTCTAGTTATCATCTGTGGATGTTTCCTTTGTCACCGTAAGGTTCATTGCACTATGAAGTATCTAATTGCAGATTTCCAGAAAACTGTGTTAACAAACTGATCACTGAAGAGAAACGTGTAACTCTGTGAGTTGCATTCACATATGGCAGTGCAGTTTCTCACAAAGCTGCTCTTTAGTTATTATGTGAGGATATTTCCTTTTTCACCAGAGCCTTCAATGAACTCCCAAATATACCTTTGCAGAATCCACGACAACAGTGTTAGCAAACTGTTCCAAGAAGGGAAGGGTGGAACACTGAGTGATGAAGTCACACATCAGAAAGGAATCTCTCAGAAAGCTTCTCTGTATTTATTATGTGAGGATATTTCCTTTTTCTCCTTGGGTCCCTGTGGGCTCCCAAATATCACTTTCCAGTTTCCACGAAAATAGTGTTAGCAAACTGCTTCCTGAAGTCGACATGATAAGTCTTTGAGATGAAGTCACAGATCAGAAAGAAGTTTCTCAGAAAGATTCTTTCACGTTTTGGACAGATGAAATTTCCTTTATCAGCGTAGGCCTCAATGCCATCCAAGGAAGACCTTCTCAGGTTTCTCAAGGACAGTGTGAATGGACTGCTCCACGAAACATAAGGGTAACTCTGTGAGATGAATTCACACATCACCAAGAAGTTTCTAAGAAAGCTTCTTTCTAGGTTTCATCTGTGGATGTTTCCATTGTCACCGTTAGTTTCATTGCGCTATGAATTTCTAATTGCAGATTTCCAGAAAACTGTGTTAACAAACTGATCACTGAAGAGAAACGTGTAACTCTGTGAGTTGCATTCACACATGGCAGTGCAGTTTTCCACAAAGCTGCTCTTTAGTTATTGTGTGAGGATATTTCCTTTTTCATCAGAGCCCTCAAAGAGCTCCCAAATATACCTTTGCAGAATCCACGACAACAGTGTTAGCAAACTGTTCCAAGAAGGGAAGTGTGGAACTCTGTGTGATGAAGTCACACCTCAGAAAGCAATCTCTCAGAAAGCTTCTCTGTAGTTATTATGTGAGGATATTGCCATTTTTACCACGGGTCCCTTTGGGCTCCCAAATATCACTTTCACGTTTCCACGAAAAGAGTGTTAGCAAACTGCTTCCTGAAGTCTAAATTATAAGTCTGTGAGGTGAACTCACAGAACAGAAAGAAGTTTCTCAGAAAGCTTCTTTCATGTTTTGAACGGATGAAATTTCCTTTATCAGCGTAGGCCTCAATGCGATCCAAGGAAGCCCTTCTCAGGTTCCTCAAAGACAGTGTTAATGGACTGCTTCATGAAACATAAGTGTAACTCTTTGAGATGAATTCACACATCACCAAGAAGTTTCTAAGAAAGCTTCTTTCTAGTTATCATCTGTGGATGTTTCCTTTGTCACCGTAAGGTTCATTGCACTATGAAGTATCTATTTGCAGATTTCCAGAAAACTGTGTTAACAAACTGATCACTGAAGAGAAACGTGTAACTCTGTGAGTTGCATTCACACATGGCAGTGCAGTTTCTCACAAAGCTGCTCTTTAGTTATTATGTGAGGATATTTCCTTTTTCACCAGAGCCTTCAATGAGCTCCCAAATATACCTTTGCAGAATCCACGACAACAGTGTTAGCAAACTGTTCCAAGAAGGGAAGGGTGGAACTCTGTGTGATGAAGTCACACAGAAGAAAGCAATCTCTCAGAAAGCTTCTCTGTAGTTATTATGTGAGGATATTTCCTTTTTCACCATGGGTCCCTATGGGCTCCCAAATATCACTTTCCAGTGTCCACGAAAAGAGTGTTAGCAAACTGCTTCCTGAAGTCTAAATTATAAGTCTGTGAGATGAACTCACAGATCAGAAAGAAGTTTCTCAGAAAGCTTCTTTCACGTTTTGAACGGATGAAATTTCCCTTATCAGGGTAGGCCTCAATGCAATACAGGAAGCCCTTCTCAGCTTCCTCAAAGACAGTGTTCAAGGACTACTCCACGAAACATAAGTGTAACTCTGTGAGATGAATTCACACATCACCATGAAGTTTCTAAGAAAGCTTTTTTCTAGTTTTCATCTGTGGATGTTTCCTTTGTCACTGTAAGTTTCATTGCGCTGTAAAGTATCTAAATGCAGATTTCCAGAAAACTGTGTTAACAAACTGATCACTGAAGAGAAACGTGTAACTGTGTGAGTTGCATTCACACATGGCAGTGCAGTTTCTCAGAAAGCTGTTCTTTAGTTATTATGGGAGGATATTTCCTTTTTCACCAGAGCCCTCAATGAGCTCCCAAATATACTTTTGCAGAATAAACGACAACAGTGTTAGCAAACTGTTCCAAGAAGGGAAGGGTGGAACTCTGTGTGATGAATTCACACATCAGAAAGCAATCTCTCAGAAAGCTTCTCTGTAGTTATTATGTGAGGATATTTCCTTTTTCACCATGGGTCCCTATGGGCTCCCAAATATCACTTACCAGTTTCCACGAAAAGAGTGTTAGCACACTGCTACCTGAAGTCTTAATTATAAGTCTGTGAGATGAACTCACAGATCAGAAAGAAGTTTCTCAGAAAGCTTCTTTCACGTTTTGAACGGCAGAAATTTCCTTTATCAGCGTAGGCCTCAATGCGATCCAAGGAAGCCCTTCTCAGGTTCCTCAAAGACAGTGTTAATGGCCTGCTCCACAAAACATAATTGTAACTCTGTGAGATGAAATCACACATCACCAAGAAGTTTCTAAGAAAGCTTCTTTCTAGTTTTCATCTGTGGATATTTCCTTTGTCACCGTAAGGTTCATTGCGCTATGAAGTATCTAATTGCAGATTTCCAGAAAACTGTGTTAACAAACTGATCACTGAAGTGAAACTTGTAACTCTGTGAGTTGCATTCACACATGGCAATGCAGTTTCTCAGAAAGCTGCTCTTTAGTTATTATGTGAGGATATTTCCTTTTTCACCAGAACCCTCAATGAGCTCCCTAATAAACCTTTCCAGAATCCACGACAACAGAGTTAGCAAACTGTTCCAAGAAGGGAAGGGTGGAACTCTGTGTGATGAAGTCACACATCAGAAAGCAATCTCTCAGAGAGCTTCTCTGTGGTTATTATGTGAGGATATTTCCTTTATCACTATGGGTCCCTATGGGCTCCCAAATATCACTTTACAGTTTCCACGAACAGAGTGTTAGCGAACTGCTTCCTGAAGTCTAAATTATAAGTCTGTGAGTTGATCTCACAGGTCAGAAAGTAGTTTCTCAGAAAGCTTCTTTCACATTTTGAACGGATGAAATTTCCCTTATCAGCGTAGGCCTCTATGCAATCCAGGAAGCCCTTCTCAGCTTCCTCAAAGACAGTGTTCATGGACTGCTCCACGAAACATAAGTGTAACTCTGTGAGATGAATTCACACATCACCATGAAGTTTCTAAGAAAGCTTTTTTCTAGTTTTCATCTGTGGATGTTTCCTTTGTCACTGTAAGTTTCATTGCGCTGTAAAGTATCTAAATGCAGATTTCCAGAAAACTGTGTTAACAAACTGATCACTGAAGAGAAACGTGTAACTGTGTGAGTTGCATTCACACATGGCAGTGCAGTTTCTCAGAAAGCTGTTCTTTAGTTATTATGGGAGGATATTTCCTTTTTCACCAGAGCCCTCAATGAGCTCCCAAATATACTTTTGCAGAATAAACGACAACAGTGTTAGCAAACTGTTCCAAGAAGGGAAGGGTGGAACTCTGTGTGATGAATTCACACATCAGAAAGCAATCTCTCAGAAAGCTTCTCTGTAGTTATTAGGTGAGGATATTTCCTTTTTCACCATGGGTCCCTAAGGGCTCCAAAATATCACTTTCCAGTTTCCACGAAAAGAGTGTTAGCACACTGCTACCTGAAGTCTAAATTATAAGTCTGTGAGATGAACTCACAGATCAGAAAGAAGTTTCTCAGAAAGCTTCTTTCAGGTTTTGAACAGAAGAAATTTCCTTTATCAGCGTAGGCCTCAATGCGATCCAAGGAAGCCCTTCTCAGGTTCCTCAAAGACAGTGTTAATGGCCTGCTCCACAAAACATAAGTGTAACTCTGTGAGATGAATTCACACATCACCAAGAAGTTTCTAAGAAAGCTTCTTTCTGGTTTTCATCTGTGGATATTTCCTTTGTCACCGTAAGGTTCATTGCGCTATGAAGTATCTAATTGCAGATTTCCATAAAACTGTGTTAACAAACTGATCACTGAAGTGAAACTTGTAACTCTGTGAGTTGCATTCACACATGGCAATGCAGTTTCTCAGAAAGCCTCTTTTTAGTTATTATGTGAGGATATTTCCTTTTTCACCAGAGCCCTCAATGATCTCCCTAATAAACCTTTGCAGAATCCACGACAACAGTGTTAGCAAACTGTTCCAAGAAGGGAAGGGTGGAACTCTGTGTGATGAAGTCACACATCAGCAAGCAATCTCACAGAAAGCTTCTCTGTAGTTATTGTGTGAGGATATTTCATTTTTCACCCTGGGTCCCTTTGGGCTCCCAAATATCACTTTCCAGTTTCCACGAAAAGAGTGTTAGCAAACTGCTTCCTGAAGTCTAAATTATATGTCTGTGAGATGTACTCACAGATCAGGAAGAAGTTTCTCAGAAAGCTTCTTTCACGTTTTGAACGGATGAAATTTC
This sequence comes from Rhinopithecus roxellana, assembly GCF_007565055.1. NCBI lineage: Eukaryota > Metazoa > Chordata > Mammalia > Primates > Cercopithecidae > Rhinopithecus > Rhinopithecus roxellana. The sequence continues at coordinate 148,064,468 of NC_044550.1, read as the reverse complement.
CTTTATCAGCAGAGGTCTCAAAGCGATCCAAGGAATCCCTTCTCAGGTTCCTCAAAGACAGTGTTAATGGACTGCACCATGAAACATAAGTGTAACTCTGTGAGATGAATTCACACTTCACCAAGAGGTGTCTAAGAAAGCTTCTTTCTAGTTTTCATCTGTGGATGTTTCCTTTGTCACCGTAAGTTTCACTGCGCTAAGAAGTATCTAATTGCAGATTTCCAGACAACTGGGTTAACAAACTGATCACTGAAGAGAAACGTGTAACTCTGTGAGTTGCATTCACACATGGCAGTGCAGTTTCTCAGAAAGCTACTGTTTAGTTATTATGTGAGGATATTTCCTTTTTCACCAGAGCCCTCAATGAGCTCCCAAATATACGTTGCAGAATCCACGACAACAGTGTTAGCAAACTGTTCCAAGAAGGGAAGGGTGGAACTCTGTGTGATGAAGTCACACATCAGAAAGCAATCTCTCAGAAAGCTTCTCTGTAGTTATTATGTGAGGATATTTCCTTTATCACCATGGTTCCCAAGGGCTCCCAAATATCACTTTCCAGTTTCCACGAAAAGATTTTTAGCAAACTGCTTCCTGAAGTCTAAATTATAAGTCTGTGAGATGAACTCAGAAATCAGAAAGAAGTTTTTCAGAAAGTTTCTTTCACGTGTTGAATGGATGAAATTTTCTTTATCAGCGTAAGCCTCAATGCGATCCAAGGAAGCCCTTCTCAGGTTCCTCAAAAGAGTGTTAGTGGACTGCTGCAAGAAACATAAGTGTAACTCTGTGAGACGAATTCACAAATCACCAAGAAATTTCTAAGAAAGCTTCTTTCTAGTTTTCATCTGTGGATGTTTCCTTTGTCACCGTAAGTTTCACTGCGCTATGAAGTATCTAATTGCAGATTTCCAGAAAACTGTGTTAACAAACTGATCACTGAAGAGAAACGTGTAACTCTGTGAGTTGCATTCACACATGGCAGTGCAGTTTCTCAGAAAGCTGCTCTTTAGTTATTATGTGAGGATATTTCCTTTTTCACCAGAGCCCTCAATGATCTCCCCCATAAACCTTTGCAGAATCCACGACAACAGTGTTAGCAAACAGTTCCAAGAATGGAAGGGTGGAACTCTGTGTGATGAAGTCACACATCAGAAAGCAATCTCTCAGCGAGCTTCTCTGTAGTTATTATGTGAGGATATTTTCTTTATCACCATGGGTCCCTATGGGCTCCCAAATATCACTTTCCAATTTCCACGAAAGGAGTGTTAGCAATCTGCTTCCTGAAGTCTAAATTATAAGTCTGTGAGATGAACTCACAGATCAGAAAGAAGTTTCTCAGAAAGCTTCTTTCACGTTTTGAAGGGATGAAATTTCCTTGATCAGCAGAGGCCTCAATGCGATACAAGATAGCCCTTCTCATGTTCCTCAAAGACAGTGTTAATGGACTGCTCCACGAAACATAAGTGTAACTCTGTGAGATGAATTCGCACATCACCAAGAAGATTATAAGAAAGATTCTTTCTAGTTTTCATCTGTGGAAGTTTCCTTTGTCACCGTAAGTTTCATTGCGCTTTGAAGTATCTAATTGCATATTTCCAGAAAACTGTGTTAACAAACTGATCACTGAAGAGAAACGTGTATCTCTGTGAGTTGCATTCTCACATGGCAGTGCAGTTTCTCACAAAGGTGCTCTTTAGTTATTATGTGAGGATATTTCCTTTTTCACCAGAGCCCTCATTGAGCTCCCAAGTATACCTTTGCAGAATCCACGACAACAGGGTTAGCAAACTGTTCCAAGAAGGGAAGGGTGGAACTCTGTGTGAGGAAGTCACACATCAGAAAGCAATCTCTCAGAAAGCTTCTCTGTAGTTATTATGTGAGGATATTTAATTTTTCAACATGGGTCCCTGTGGGCTCCCAAATAACACTTTCCAGTTTCCACGAAAATAGTGTTAGCAAACTGCTTCCTGGAGTTTAAATTATAAGTCTGTGACATGAACTCACATATCAGAAAGAAGTTTCTCAGAAAGCTTCTTTGACGATTTGAACGGATGAAATTTACTTTATCAGCGTCGGCCTCAATGCCATCCAAGGAAGCCCTTCTCAGGTTTCTCAAGGACAGTGTCAATGGAGGGCTCCACAAAACATAAGTGTAACTCTGTGAGATGAATTCACACATCACCAAGAAGTTTCTAAGAAAGCTGCTTTCTAGTATTCATCTGTGGATGTTTCCTTTGTCACCGTACGTTTCATTGCGCTATGAAGTATCTAATTGCAGATTTCCATAAAACTGTGTTAACAAACTGATCACTGAAGAAAAACGTGTATCTCTGTGAGTTGCATTCACACATGGCAGTGCAGTTTTTCACGAAGCTGCTCTTTAGTTAATAAGTGAGGATATTTCCTTTTTCACCAGAGCCCTCAAAGAGCTCCGAAATATACCTTTGCAGAATCCACGACAACAGTGTTAGCAAACTGTTCCAAGAACGGAAGGCTGGAACTCTGTGTGATGAAGTCACACATCAGAAAGCAATCTCTCAGAAAGCTTCTCTGTAGTTATTATGTGAGGATATTTCCTTTATCACCATTGTTCTCAAGGGCTCCCAAATATCACTTTCCAGTTTCCACGAAAAGAGTGTTAGCAACCTGCTTCCTGAAGTCTAAATTATAAGTCTGTGAGATGAACTCACAGATCAGAAAGAAGTTTCTCAGAAAGTTTCTTTCACGTTTTGAACTAATGAAATTTCCCTTATCAGCATAGGACTCAATGCAATCCAGGAAGCCCTTCTCAGGTTCCTCAAAGACAGTGTTAATGGACTGCTCCACGAAACGTAACTGTAACTCTGTGAGATGAATTCACACATCACCAAGAAGTTTCTAAGAAAGCTTCTTTCTAGTTTTCATCTGTGGATGTTTCCTTTGTCACTGTAAGTTTCATTGCGCTATAAAGTATCTAAATGCAGATTTCCAGAAAACTGTGTTAACAAACTGATCACTGAAGAGAAACGTGTAACTCTGTGAGTTGAATTCACACATGGCAGTGCAGCTTATCAGAAAGCTGCTCTTTAGTTATTATGTGAGGATATTTCCTTTTTCACCAGAGCCCTCAATGAGATCCCAAATATACCTTTGCAGAATCCACGACAAAAGTGTTAGCAAACTGTTCCAAGAAGGGAAGGGTGGAACTCTGTCTGATGAATTCACACATCAGAAAGCAATGTCTCAGAAAGCATCTCTGTAGTTATTATGTGAGGATATTGCCATTTTCACCATGGGTCCCTTTGGGCTCCCAAATATCACTTTCCCGTATCCACGAGAAGAGTGTTAGCAAACTGCTTCCTGAGGTCTAAATTATATGTCTGTCAGATGAACTCACAGATCAGATTGAAGTTTCTCAGAAAGCTTCTTTCACGTTTTCTACGGATGAAATTTCCTTTATCAGCATAGGCCTCAATGCGATCCAAGGAAGCCCTTCTCAGGTTCCTTAAAGACAGTGTGAATGGACTGCTCGACGAAACATAAGTGTAAATCTGTGAGATGAATTCACACATCATCAAGAAGTTTCTAAGAACGCTTCTTTCAAGTTTTCATCTGTGGATGTTTCCTTTGTCACCGTAAGTCATTGCTCTATGAAGTATCTAATTGCAGATTTCCAGAAAACTGGGTTAACAAACTGATCACTGAAGAGAAACGTGTAACTCTGTGAGTTGCATTCACACATGGCAGTGCAGTTTCTCAGAAAGCTGCTCTTTAGTTATTATGTGAGGATATTCCTTTTTCACCAGAGCCCTCAATGAGCTCCCAAATACACCTTTGCAGAATCCACGACAACAGTGTTAGCAAACTGTTCCAAGAAGGGAATGGTTGGAACTCTGTGTGATGAAGTCACACATCAGAAAGCAATCTCTCAGAAAGCTTCTCTGTAGTTATTATGTGAGGATAGTTCCTTTTTCACCATGGGTTCCTGCAGGCCTGCCAAATATCACTTTCCAGTTTCCACGAAAAGAGTGTTAGCAAACTGCTTCCTGAAGTCTAAATTATAAGTCTGTGAGATGAACTCACAGATCAGAAAGAAGTTTCTCAGAAAGCTTCTTTCACGTTTTGAACGGATGAAATTTCCTTTATCAGGGTAGGCCTCAATGCGATCCAAGGAAGCCCTTCTCAGGTTCCTCAAAGACAGTGTTAATGGACTGCTCCACGAAACATAAGTGTAACTCTGTGAGATGAATTCACACATCACCAAGAAGTTTCTAAGAAAGCTTCTTTCTAGTTTTCATCTGTGGATATTTCCTTTGTCACCGTAAGTTTCATTGCGCTATGAAGTATCTAATTGCAGATTTCCAGAAAACTGTGTTAACAAACTGATCACTGAAGAGAAACGCTGTAACACTACTGACGTTGCATTCACACATGGCAAGTGCAGTTTCTCAGAAAGCTGCTCTTTAGTTATTATGTGAGGATATTTCCTTTTTCACCAGAGCCCTCAATGAGCTCCCAAATATACCTTTGCAGAATCCGCGACAACAGTGTTAGCAAACTGTTCCAGAAGGGAAGGGTGGAACTCTGTGTGATGAAGTCACACATCAGAAAGCAATCTCTCAGAAAGCTTCTCTGTAGTTATTATGTGAGGAATATTTCCTTTTTCACCATGGTTCCCTGTGGGCTCCCAAATATCACTTTCCACTTTCCACGAAAAGAGTGTTAGCAAACTGCTTCCTGAAGTCTAAATTATAAGTCTGTGAGATGAACTCACATATCAGAATGAAGTTTCTCAGAGAGATTCTTTCAGGTTTTGAACGGATGAAATTTCCTTTATCATCGTAGGCCTCAATGCCATCCAAGGAAGCCCTTCTCAGGTTTCTCAAGGACAGTGTGAATGGACTGCTCCACGAAACATAAGTGTAACTCTGTGTGATGAATTCACACATCACCAAGAAGTGTCTAAGAAAGCTTCTTTCTAGTTTTCATCTGTGATTGCTTCCTTTGTCACCGTAAGTTTCATTGCGCTATGAAGTATCTAATTGCAGATTTCCAGAAAACTGTGTTAACACACTGATCACTGAAGAGAAACGTGTAACTCTGTGAGTTGCATTCACACATGACATTGCCGTTTCTCAGAAAGCTGCTCTTTAGTTATTATGTGAGGATATTTCTTTTTCACGAGAGCCCTCAATGAGCTCCCAAATATACCTTTGCAGAATCCGCGACAACAGTGTTCGCAAACTGTTCCGAGAAGGGAAGTGTGGAACTCTGTGTGATGAAGTCACACATCAGAAAGCAATCACTCAGAAAGCTTCTCTGTAGTTATTATGTGAGGATATTTCCTTTTTCACCATGGGTTCCTAAGGGCTCCCAAATATCACTTTCCAGATTCCACGAAAAGAGTGTTAGCAAACGGCTTCCTGAAGTCTAAACTATAAGTCTGTGAGATAAACTCACATATCAGAAAGAGGAGTCTCAGAAAAATTCTTTCACGTTTTGAACGGATGAAATTTCCTTTATCAGCGTAGGCCTCAATGCCATCCAAGGAAGCCCTTCTCAGGTTTCTCAAGGACAGTGTGAATGGACTGCTCCACGAAACATAAGTGTAACTCTGTGAGATGAATTCACACATCACCAAGAAGTTTCTAAGAAAGCTTCTTTCTAGCTTTCATTTGTGGATGATTCCTTTGTCACCGTAAGTTTATTGCGCTATGAATTTCTAAATGCAGATTTCCAGAAAACTGTGTTAACAAGCTGATCACTGAAGAGAAACCTGTAACTCTGTGAGTTGCATTCACACATGGCAATACAGTTTCTCAGGAAGCTGCTCTTTAGTTATTATGTGAGGATATTTCCTTTTTCACCAGAGCCCTCAAAGAGCTCCCAAATATACCTTTGCAGAATCCACGACAACAGTGTTAGCAAACTGTTCCAAGAAGGGAAGGGTGGAACTCTGTGTGATTAAGTCACACGTCAGAAAGCAATCTATCAGAAAGCTTCTCTGTAGTTATTATGTGAGGATATTTACTTTTTCACCATGGGTCCCTAAGGGCTCCCAAATATCACTTTCCCGTTTCCACGAAAAGAGTGTTAGCAAACTGCTTCCTGAAGTCTAAATTATAAGTCTGTGAGGTGACCTCACAGAACAGAAAGAAGTTTCTCAGAAAGCTTATTTCACGTTTTGAACGGATGAAATTTCCTTTATCAGCGTAGGCCTCAATGCGATCCAAGGAAGCCCTTCTCAGGTTCCTCAAAGACAGTGTTAATGGACTGCTCCACGAAACATAAGTGTAACTCTGTGTGATGAATTCACACATCACCAAGAAGTGTCTAAGAAAGCTTCTTTCTAGTATTCATCTGTGGATGCTTCCTTTGTCACCGTAAGTTTCATTGCGCTATGAAGTGTCTTATTGCAGATTTCCAGAAAACTGTGTTAACAAACTGATCACTGAAGAGAAACGTGTAACTCTGTGAGTTGCATTCTCACATGGCATTGCAGTTTCTCAGAAAGCTACTCTTTAGTTATTATGTGAGGATATTTCTTTTTCACCAGAGCCCTCAATGAGCTCCCAAATATACCTTTGCAGAATCCCCGACAACAGTGTTAGCAATCTGGTCCAAGAAGGGAAGTGTGAACTCGGTGTGATGAAGTCACACTTCAGAAAGCAATCTCTCAGAAAGCTTCTCTGTAGGTATTATGTGAGGATATTTCCTTTTTCAACATGGGTCTCAATGGGCTCTCAAATATCACTTTCCAGTTTCCACGAAAAGAGTGTTAGCAAACTGTTTCCTGAAGTCTAAATTATAAGTCTGTGAGATGAACTCACAGATCAGAAAGAAGTTTCTCAGAAAGCTTCTTTCACGTTTTGAACGGATGAAATTTCCTTTATCAGCGTAGGCCTCAATGCGATCCTAGGAAACCCTTCTCAGGTTCCTCAAAGACAGTGTTAATGGACTGCTACACGAAACATAAGTGTAACTCTGTGAGATGAATTCACACATCACCAAGAAGATTCTAAGAAAGCTTCTTTCTACTTTCCATCTGTGGATGTTTCCTTTGTCACCGTAAGTTTCGTTGCGCTATGAAGTATCTAATTGCAGATTTCCAGAAAACTGTGTTAACAAACTGATCATTGAAGAGAATCGTGTAACTCTGTGAGTTACACTCACCCATGGCAGTGCAGTTTCTCAGAAAGCTGCTCTTTAATTATCATGTGAGGATATTTCCTTTTTCACCAGAGCCCTAAATGAGCTCCGAAATATACCTTTGCAGAATCCACGACAACAGTGTTAGCAAACTGTACCAAGGAGGGAAGGGTGGAACTCTGTGTGATGAAGTCACACATCAGATAGCAATCTCTCAGAAAGGATCTCTGTAGTTATTTTGTGAGGATATTTCCTTTTTCATCATGGGTCCCTATGGGCTCCCAAATATCACTTTAAAGTTTCCACGAAAAGAGTGTTAGCAAACTGCTTCCTGAGGTCTAAATTATATGTCTGTCAGATGAACTCACAGAGAAGATTGAAGTTTCTCAGAAAGCTTCTTTCACGTTTTGAAAGGATAAAATTTCCTTTATCAGCGTAGGCCTCAATACGAGCCAAGGAAGCCCTTCTCAGGTTCCTTAAAGACAGTGTGAATGTACTGCTCGACGAAACATAAGTGTAACTCTGTGAGATGAATTCACACATCACCAAGAAGTTTCTAAGAACGCTTCTTTCTTGTTTTCATCTGTGGATGTTTCCTTTGTCACCGTAAGTTTCATTGCTCTATGAAGTATCTAATTTCACATTTCCAGAAAACTGGGTTAACAAACTGATCACTGAGGAGAAACGTGTAACTCTGTGAGTTGCATTCACACATGGCAGTGCAGTTTCTCAGAAAGCTGCTCTTTAGTTATTATGTGAGGATAATTCCTTTTTCACCAGAGCCCTCAATGAGCTCCCAAATACACCTTTGCAGAATCCACGACAACAGTGTTAGCAAACTGTTCCAAGAAGGGATGGTTGGAACTCTGTGTGATGAAGTCACACATCACAAAGCAATCTCTCAGAAAGCTTCTCTGTAGTAATTATGTGAGGATAGTTCCTTTTTCACCATGGGTTCCTGCAGCCTGCCAAATATCACTTTCCAGTTTCCACGAAAAGAGTGTTAGCAAACTGCTTCCTGAAGTCTAAATTATAAGTCTGTGAGATGAACTCACAGATCAGAAAGAAGTTTCTCAGAAAGCTTCTTTCACGTTTTGAACGGATGGAATTTCCTTTATCAGCGTAGGCCTCAATGCGATCCAAGGAAGCCCTTCTCAGGTTCCTCAAAACAGTGTTAATGGACTGCTCCACGAAACATAAGTGTAACTCTGTGAGATGAATTCACACATCACCAAGAAGTTTCTAAGAAAGCTTCTTTCTAGTTTTCATCTGTGGATATTTCCTTTGTCACCGCAGGTTTCATTGCGCTATGAAGTATCTAATTGCAGATTTCCAGAAAACTGTGTTAACAAACTGATCACTGAAGAGAAACGCGTAACACTACGACTTGCATTCACACATGGCAATGCAGTTTCTCAGAAAGCTTCTCTGTAGTTATTATGTGAGAATATTTCCTTTTTCACCATGGTTCCCTGTGGGCTCCCAAATATCACTTTCCACTTTCCACGAAAAGAGTGTTAGCAAACTGCTTCCTGAAGTTTAAATTATAAGTCTGTGAGATGAACTCACATATCAGAATGAAGTTTCTCAGAGAGATTCTTTCAGGTTTTGAACGGATGAAATTTCCTTTATCATCGTAGGCCTCAATGCCATCCAAGGAAGCCCTTCTCAGGTTTCTCAAGGACAGTGTGAATGGACTGCTCCACGAAACATAAGTGTAACTCTGTGTGATGAATTCACACATCACCAAGAAGTGTCTAAGAAAGCTTCTTTCTAGTTTTCATCTGTGATTGCTTCCTTTGTCACCGTAAGTTTCATTGCGCTATGAAGTATCTAATTGCAGATTTCCAGAAAACTGTGTTAACACACTGATCACTGAAGAGAAACGTGTAACTCTGTGAGTTGCATTCACACATGACATTGCCGTTTCTCAGAAAGCTGCTCTTTAGTTATTATGTGAGGATATTTCTTTTTCACGAGAGCCCTCAATGAGCTCCCAAATATACCTTTGCAGAATCCGCGACAACAGTGTTCGCAAACTGTTCCGAGAAGGGAAGTGTGGAACTCTGTGTGATGAAGTCACACATCAGAAAGCAATCACTCAGAAAGCTTCTCTGTAGTTATTATGTGAGGATATTTCCTTTTTCACCATGGGTTCCTAAGGGCTCCCAAATATCACTTTCCAGATTCCACGAAAAGAGTGTTAGCAAACGGCTTCCTGAAGTCTAAACTATAAGTCTGTGAGATAAACTCACATATCAGAAAGAGGAGTCTCAGAAAAATTCTTTCACGTTTTGAACGGATGAAATTTCCTTTATCAGCGTAGGCCTCAATGCCATCCAAGGAAGCCCTTCTCAGGTTTCTCAAGGACAGTGTGAATGGACTGCTCCACGAAACATAAGTGTAACTCTGTGAGATGAATTCACACATCACCAAGAAGTTTCTAAGAAAGCTTCTTTCTAGCTTTCATTTGTGGATGATTCCTTTGTCACCGTAAGTTTATTGCGCTATGAATTTCTAAATGCAGATTTCCAGAAAACTGTGTTAACAAGCTGATCACTGAAGAGAAACCTGTAACTCTGTGAGTTGCATTCACACATGGCAATACAGTTTCTCAGGAAGCTGCTCTTTAGTTATTATGTGAGGATATTTCCTTTTTCACCAGAGCCCTCAAAGAGCTCCCAAATATACCTTTGCAGAATCCATGACAACAGTGTTAGCAAACTGTTCCAAGAAGGGAAGGGTGGAACTCTGTGTGATTAAGTCACACGTCAGAAAGCAATCTATCAGAAAGCTTCTCTGTAGTTATTATGTGAGGATATTTACTTTTTCACCATGGGTCCCTAAGGGCTCCCAAATATCACTTTCCCGTTTCCACGAAAAGAGTGTTAGCAAACTGCTTCCTGAAGTCTAAATTATAAGTCTGTGAGGTGACCTCACAGAACAGAAAGAAGTTTCTCAGAAAGCTTATTTCACGTTTTGAACGGATGAAATTTCCTTTATCAGCGTAGGCCTCAATGCGATCCAAGGAAGCCCTTCTCAGGTTCCTCAAAGACAGTGTTAATGGACTGCTCCACGAAACATAAGTGTAACTCTGTGTGATGAATTCACACATCACCAAGAAGTGTCTAAGAAAGCTTCTTTCTAGTATTCATCTGTGGATGCTTCCTTTGTCACCGTAAGTTTCATTGCGCTATGAAGTGTCTTATTGCAGATTTCCAGAAAACTGTGTTAACAAACTGATCACTGAAGAGAAACGTGTAACTCTGTGAGTTGCATTCTCACATGGCATTGCAGTTTCTCAGAAAGCTACTCTTTAGTTATTATGTGAGGATATTTCTTTTTCACCAGAGCCCTCAATGAGCTCCCAAATATACCTTTGCAGAATCCCCGACAACAGTGTTAGCAATCTGGTCCAAGAAGGGAAGTGTGAACTCGGTGTGATGAAGTCACACTTCAGAAAGCAATCTCTCAGAAAGCTTCTCTGTAGGTATTATGTGAGGATATTTCCTTTTTCAACATGGGTCTCAATGGGCTCTCAAATATCACTTTCCAGTTTCCACGAAAAGAGTGTTAGCAAACTGTTTCCTGAAGTCTAAATTATAAGTCTGTGAGATGAACTCACAGATCAGAAAGAAGTTTCTCAGAAAGCTTCTTTCACGTTTTGAACGGATGAAATTTCCTTTATCAGCGTAGGCCTCAATGCGATCCTAGGAAACCCTTCTCAGGTTCCTCAAAGACAGTGTTAATGGACTGCTACACGAAACATAAGTGTAACTCTGTGAGATGAATTCACACATCACCAAGAAGATTCTAAGAAAGCTTCTTTCTACTTTCCATCTGTGGATGTTTCCTTTGTCACCGTAAGTTTCGTTGCGCTATGAAGTATCTAATTGCAGATTTCCAGAAAACTGTGTTAACAAACTGATCATTGAAGAGAATCGTGTAACTCTGTGAGTTACACTCACCCATGGCAGTGCAGTTTCTCAGAAAGCTGCTCTTTAATTATCATGTGAGGATATTTCCTTTTTCACCAGAGCCCTAAATGAGCTCCGAAATATACCTTTGCAGAATCCACGACAACAGTGTTAGCAAACTGTACCAAGGAGGGAAGGGTGGAACTCTGTGTGATGAAGTCACACATCAGATAGCAATCTCTCAGAAAGGATCTCTGTAGTTATTTTGTGAGGATATTTCCTTTTTCATCATGGGTCCCTATGGGCTCCCAAATATCACTTTAAAGTTTCCACGAAAAGAGTGTTAGCAAACTGCTTCCTGAGGTCTAAATTATATGTCTGTCAGATGAACTCACAGAGAAGATTGAAGTTTCTCAGAAAGATTCTTTCACGTTTTGAAAGGATAAAATTTCCTTTATCAGCGTAGGCCTCAATGCGAGCCAAGGAAGCCCTTCTCAGGTTCCTTAAAGACAGTGTGAATGTACTGCTCGACGAAACATAAGTGTAACTCTGTGAGATGAATTCACACATCACCAAGAAGTTTCTAAGAACCCTTCTTTCTTGTTTTCATCTGTGGATGTTTCCTTTGTCACCGTAAGTTTCATTGCTCTATGAAGTATCTAATTTCACATTTCCAGAAAACTGGGTTAACAAACTGATCACTGAAGAGAAACGTGTAACTCTGTGAGTTGCATTCACACATGGCAGTGCAGTTTCTCAGAAAGCTGCTCTTTAGTTATTATGTGAGGATAATTCCTTTTTCACCAGAGCCCTCAATGAGCTCCCAAATACACCTTTGCAGAATCCACGACAACAGTGTTAGCAAACTGTTCCAAGAAGGGATGGTTGGAACTCTGTGTGATGAAGTCACACATCAGAAAGCAATCTCTCAGAAAGCTTCTCTGTAGTAATTATGTGAGGATAGTTCCTTTTTCACCATGGGTTCCTGCAGCCTGCCAAATATCACTTTCCAGTTTCCACGAAAAGAGTGTTAGCAAACTGCTTCCTGAAGTCTAAATTATAAGTCTGTGAGATGAACTCACAGATCAGAAAGAAGTTTCTCAGAAAGCTTCTTTCACGTTTTGAACGGATGGAATTTCCTTTATCAGGGTAGGCCTCAATGCGATCCAAGGAAGCCCTTCTCAGGTTCCTCAAAAACAGTGTTAATGGACTGCTCCACGAAACATAAGTGTAACTCTGTGAGATGAATTCACACATCACCAAGAAGTTTCTAAGAAAGCTTCTTTCTAGTTTTCATCTGTGGATATTTCCTTTGTCACCGCAGGTTTCATTGCGCTATGAAGTATCTAATTGCAGATTTCCAGAAAACTGTGTTAACAAACTGATCACTGAAGAGAAACGCGTAACACTACGACTTGCATTCACACATGGCAATGCAGTTTCTCAGAAAGCTGCTCTTTAGTTATTATGTGAGGATATTTCCTTTTTCACCAGAGCCCTCAATGAGCTCCCAAATATACCTTTCCAGAATCCGCGACAACAGTGTTAGCAAACTGTTCCAGAAGGGAAGGGTGGAACTCTGTGTGATGAAGTCACACATCAGAAAGCAATCTCTCAGAAAGCTTCTCTGTAGTTATTATGTGAGAATATTTCCTTTTTCACCATGGTTCCCTGTGGGCTCCCAAATATCACTTTCCACTTTCCACGAAAAGAGTGTTAGCAAACTGCTTCCTGAAGTTTAAATTATAAGTCTGTGAGATGAACTCACATATCAGAATGAAGTTTCTCAGAGAGATTCTTTCAGGTTTTGAACGGATGAAATTTCCTTTATCATCGTAGGCCTCAATGCCATCCAAGGAAGCCCTTCTCAGGTTTCTCAAGGACAGTGTGAATGGACTGCTCCACGAAACATAAGTGTAACTCTGTGTGATGAATTCACACATCACCAAGAAGTGTCTAAGAAAGCTTCTTTCTAGTTTTCATCTGTGATTGCTTCCTTTGTCACCGTAAGTTTCATTGCGCTATGAAGTATCTAATTGCAGATTTCCAGAAAACTGTGTTAACACACTGATCACTGAAGAGAAACGTGTAACTCTGTGAGTTGCATTCACACATGACATTGCCGTTTCTCAGAAAGCTGCTCTTTAGTTATTATGTGAGGATATTTCTTTTTCACGAGAGCCCTCAATGAGCTCCCAAATATACCTTTGCAGAATCCGCGACAACAGTGTTCGCAAACTGTTCCGAGAAGGGAAGTGTGGAACTCTGTGTGATGAAGTCACACATCAGAAAGCAATCACTCAGAAAGCTTCTCTGTAGTTATTATGTGAGGATATTTCCTTTTTCACCATGGGTTCCTAAGGGCTCCCAAATATCACTTTCCAGATTCCACGAAAAGAGTGTTAGCAAACGGCTTCCTGAAGTCTAAACTATAAGTCTGTGAGATAAACTCACATATCAGAAAGAGGAGTCTCAGAAAAATTCTTTCACGTTTTGAACGGATGAAATTTCCTTTATCAGCGTAGGCCTCAATGCCATCCAAGGAAGCCCTTCTCAGGTTTCTCAAGGACAGTGTGAATGGACTGCTCCACGAAACATAAGTGTAACTCTGTGAGATGAATTCACACATCACCAAGAAGTTTCTAAGAAAGCTTCTTTCTAGCTTTCATTTGTGGATGATTCCTTTGTCACCGTAAGTTTATTGCGCTATGAATTTCTAAATGCAGATTTCCAGAAAACTGTGTTAACAAGCTGATCACTGAAGAGAAACCTGTAACTCTGTGAGTTGCATTCACACATGGCAATACAGTTTCTCAGGAAGCTGCTCTTTAGTTATTATGTGAGGATATTTCCTTTTTCACCAGAGCCCTCAAAGAGCTCCCAAATATACCTTTGCAGAATCCATGACAACAGTGTTAGCAAACTGTTCCAAGAAGGGAAGGGTGGAACTCTGTGTGATTAAGTCACACGTCAGAAAGCAATCTATCAGAAAGCTTCTCTGTAGTTATTATGTGAGGATATTTACTTTTTCACCATGGGTCCCTAAGGGCTCCCAAATATCACTTTCCCGTTTCCACGAAAAGAGTGTTAGCAAACTGCTTCCTGAAGTCTAAATTATAAGTCTGTGAGGTGACCTCACAGAACAGAAAGAAGTTTCTCAGAAAGCTTATTTCACGTTTTGAACGGATGAAATTTCCTTTATCAGCGTAGGCCTCAATGCGATCCAAGGAAGCCCTTCTCAGGTTCCTCAAAGACAGTGTTAATGGACTGCTCCACGAAACATAAGTGTAACTCTGTGTGATGAATTCACACATCACCAAGAAGTGTCTAAGAAAGCTTCTTTCTAGTATTCATCTGTGGATGCTTCCTTTGTCACCGTAAGTTTCATTGCGCTATGAAGTGTCTTATTGCAGATTTCCAGAAAACTGTGTTAACAAACTGATCACTGAAGAGAAACGTGTAACTCTGTGAGTTGCATTCTCACATGGCATTGCAGTTTCTCAGAAAGCTACTCTTTAGTTATTATGTGAGGATATTTCTTTTTCACCAGAGCCCTCAATGAGCTCCCAAATATACCTTTGCAGAATCCCCGACAACAGTGTTAGCAATCTGGTCCAAGAAGGGAAGTGTGAACTCGGTGTGATGAAGTCACACTTCAGAAAGCAATCTCTCAGAAAGCTTCTCTGTAGGTATTATGTGAGGATATTTCCTTTTTCAACATGGGTCTCAATGGGCTCTCAAATATCACTTTCCAGTTTCCACGAAAAGAGTGTTAGCAAACTGTTTCCTGAAGTCTAAATTATAAGTCTGTGAGATGAACTCACAGATCAGAAAGAAGTTTCTCAGAAAGCTTCTTTCACGTTTTGAACGGATGAAATTTCCTTTATCAGCGTAGGCCTCAATGCGATCCTAGGAAACCCTTCTCAGGTTCCTCAAAGACAGTGTTAATGGACTGCTACACGAAACATAAGTGTAACTCTGTGAGATGAATTCACACATCACCAAGAAGATTCTAAGAAAGCTTCTTTCTACTTTCCATCTGTGGATGTTTCCTTTGTCACCGTAAGTTTCGTTGCGCTATGAAGTATCTAATTGCAGATTTCCAGAAAACTGTGTTAACAAACTGATCATTGAAGAGAATCGTGTAACTCTGTGAGTTACACTCACCCATGGCAGTGCAGTTTCTCAGAAAGCTGCTCTTTAATTATCATGTGAGGATATTCCTTTTTCACCAGAGCCCTAAATGAGCTCCGAAATATACCTTTGCAGAATCCACGACAACAGTGTTAGCAAACTGTACCAAGGAGGGAAGGGTGGAACTCTGTGTGATGAAGTCACACATCAGATAGCAATCTCTCAGAAAGGATCTCTGTAGTTATTTTGTGAGGATATTTCCTTTTTCATCATGGGTCCCTATGGGCTCCCAAATATCACTTTAAAGTTTCCACGAAAAGAGTGTTAGCAAACTGCTTCCTGAGGTCTAAATTATATGTCTGTCAGATGAACTCACAGAGAAGATTGAAGTTTCTCAGAAAGATTCTTTCACGTTTTGAAAGGATAAAATTTCCTTTATCAGCGTAGGCCTCAATGCGAGCCAAGGAAGCCCTTCTCAGGTTCCTTAAAGACAGTGTGAATGTACTGCTCGACGAAACATAAGTGTAACTCTGTGAGATGAATTCACACATCACCAAGAAGTTTCTAAGAACCCTTCTTTCTTGTTTTCATCTGTGGATGTTTCCTTTGTCACCGTAAGTTTCATTGCTCTATGAAGTATCTAATTTCACATTTCCAGAAAACTGGGTTAACAAACTGATCACTGAAGAGAAACGTGTAACTCTGTGAGTTGCATTCACACATGGCAGTGCAGTTTCTCAGAAAGCTGCTCTTTAGTTATTATGTGAGGATAATTCCTTTTTCACCAGAGCCCTCAATGAGCTCCCAAATACACCTTGCAGAATCCACGACAACAGTGTTAGCAAACTGTTCCAAGAAGGGATGGTTGGAACTCTGTGTGATGAAGTCACACATCACAAAGCAATCTCTCAGAAAGCTTCTCTGTAGTAATTATGTGAGGATAGTTCCTTTTTCACCATGGGTTCCTGCAGCCTGCCAAATATCACTTTCCAGTTTACACGAAAAGAGTGTTAGCAAACTGCTTCCAGAAGTCTAAATTATAAGTCTGTGAGATGAACTCACAGATCAGAAAGAAGTTTCTCAGAAAGCTTCTTTCACGTTTTGAACGGATGGAATTTCCTTTATCAGGGTAGGCCTCAATGCGATCCAAGGAAGCCCTTCTCAGGTTCCTCAAAAACAGTGTTAATGGACTGCTCCAAGAAACATAAGTGTAACTCTGTGAGATGAATTCACACATCACCAAGAAGTTTCTAAGAAAGCTTCTTTCTAGTTTTCATCTGTGGATGTTTCCTTTGTCACCGTAAGTTTCATTGCGCTATGAAGTTTCTAATCCAGATTTCCAGAAAAGTCTGTTAACAAACTGATCACTGAAGAGAAACGTGTAACTCTGTGTGTTGCATTCTCCCATGGCAGTGCAGTTTCTCAGAAAGCTGCTCTTTAGTTATTATGAGAGGATATTTCCTTTTTCACCAGATCCCTCAATGAGCTCCCAAATATACCTTTGCAGAATCCTCGACAACAGTGTTAGCAAACTGTTCCAAGAAGGGAAGGGTGGAACTCGGTGTGATGAAGTCACACATCAGAAAGCAATCTCTCAGAAAGCTTCTCTGTAGTTATTGTGTGAGGATATTTCCTTTATCACCAAGGGTCCCTATGGGCTCCCAAATATCACTTTCCAGTTTCCACGAAAATAGTGTCAGCAAACTGCTTCCTGAAGTCTAAATTATAAGTCTGTGACATGAACTCACAGATCAGAAAGAAGTTTCTCAGAAAGCTTCTTTCACGTTTTGAACGGATGAAATTTCCTTTATCAGCGGAGGCCTCAATGCGATTCCAAGGAAGCCCTTCTCAGGTTCCTCAAAGACAGTGTTAATGGACTGCTCCACGAAACATAAGTGTAACTCTGTGAGATGAATTCACACATCACCAAGAAGTTTCTAAGAAAGCTTCTTTCTAGTTTTCATCTGTGGATGTTTCCTTTGTCACCGTAAGTTTCATTGCGCTATGAAGTATCTAATTGCAGATTTCCAGAAAACTGTGTTAACAAACTGATCACTGAAGAGAAACGTGTAACTCTGTGAGTTGCATTCACACATGGCAAGTGCAGTTTCTCAGAAAGCTGCTCTTTAGTTATTATGTGAGGATATTTCCTTTTTCACCAGAGCCCTCAATGAGCTCCCAAATATACCTTTGCAGATCCACGACAACAGTGTTAGCAAACTGTTCCAAGAAGGGAAGGGTGGAACTCTGTGTGATGAAGTCACACATCAGAAAGCAATCTCTCAGAGAGCTTCTCTCTAGTTATGATGTGAGGATATTTCCTTTTTCACCATGGGTCCCTATGGGCTCCCAAATATCACTTTCCAGTTTCCACGAAAAGAGTGTTAGCAAACTGCTTCCTGAAGTCTAAATTATAAGTCTGTGAGATGAACTCACAGATCAGAAAGAAGTTTCTCAGAAAGCTTCTTTCACGTTTTGAACGGATGAAATTTCCTTTATCAGCGTAGGCCTCAATGCGATCAAGGAAGGCCCTTCTCAGGTTCCTCAAAGACAGTGTTAATGGACTGCTCCACGAAACATAAGTGTAACTCTGTGAGATGAATTCACACATCACCAAGAAGTTTCTAAGAAAGCTTCTTCTAGTTTTCATTGTGGATGTTTCCTTTGTCACCGTAAGGTTCATTGCGCTATGAAGTATCTAATTGCAGATTTCCAGAAAACTGTGTTAACAACACTGATCACTGAAGAGAAACGTGTAACTCTGTGAGTTGCATTCACACATGGCAAGTGCAGTTTCTCAGAAAGCTGCTCTTTAGTTATTATGTGAGGATACTTTCCTTTTTCACCAGAGCCCTCAATGAGCTCCCAAATATACCTTTGCAGAATCCACGACAACAGTGTTAGCAAACTGTTCCAAGAAGGGAAGGGTGGAACTCTGTGTGATGAAGTCACACATCAGAAAGCAATCTCTCAGAAAGCTTCTCTGTAGTTATTATGTGAGGATATTTCCTTTTTCACCATGGGTCCTCTAGGGCTCCCAAATATCACTTTCCAGTTTCCACGAAAAGAGTGTTAGCAAACTGCTTCCTGAAGTCTAAATTATAAGTCTGTGAGATGAACTCACAGATCAGAAAGAAGTTTCTCAGAAAGCTTCTTTCACGTTTTGAACGGATGAAATTTCCTTTATCAGCGTAGGCCTCAATGCGATCCAGGAAGCCCTTCTCAGGTTCCTCAAAGACAGTGTTAATGGACTGCTCCACGAAACATAAGTGTAACTCTGTGAGATGAATTCACACATCACCAAGAGGTTTCTAATGAAAGCTTCTTTCTACTTTTCATCTGTGGATGTTTCCTTTGTCACCGTAAGTTTCATTGCGCTATGAAGTATCTAATGCAGATTTCCAGAAAACTGTGTTAACAAACTGATCACTGAAGAGAAACGCTGTAACTCTGTGAGTTGCATTCACACATGGCAAGTGCAGTTTCTCAGAAAGCTGCTCTTTAGTTATTATGTGAGGATATTTCCTTTTTCACCAGAGCCCTCAATGAGCTCCCAAATATACCTTTGCAGAATCCACGACAACAGTGTTAGCAAACTGTTCCAAGAAGGGAAGGGTGGAACTCTGTGTGATGAAGTCACACATCAGAAAGCAATCTCTCAGAAAGCTTCTCTGTAGTTATTATGTGAGGATATTTCCTTTTTCACCATGGGTCCCTAATGGGATCCCAAATATCACTTTCCAGTTTCCACGAAAAGAGTGTTAGCAAACTGCTTCCTGAAGTCTAAATTATCCGTCGGTGAGATGAACTCACAGATCAGAAGGAAGTTTCTCAGACAGCTTCTTTCACGTTTTGAACGGACGAAATTTCCTTTATCAGCGTAGGCCTCAATGAGATCCAAGGAAGCCCTTCTCAGGTTCCTCAAAGACAGTGTTAATGGACTGCTCCACGAAACATAAGTGTAACTCTGTGAGATGAATTCACACATCACCAAGAAGTTTCTAAGAAAGCTTCTTTCTAGTTTTAATCTATGGATGTTTCCTTTGTCACCGTAAGTTTCATTGCGCTATGAAGAATCTAATTGCAGATTTCCAGAAAACTGTGTTAACAAACTGATCACTGAAGAGAAACGTGTAACTCAGTGAGTTGCATTCACACATGGCAGTGCAGTTTCTCAGAAAGCTGCTCTTTAGTTATTATGTGAGGATATTTCCTTTTTCACCAGAGCCCTCAATGAGCTCCCAAATATACCTTTGCAGAATCCACGACAACAGTGTTAGCAAACTGTTCCAAGAAGGGAAGGGTGGAACTCTGTGTGATGAAGTCACACATCAGAAAGCAATCTCTCAGAAAGCTTCTCTGTAGTTATTATGTGAGGATATTTCCTTTTTCACCATGGGTCCCTATGGGCTCCCAAATATCACTTTCCAGTTTCCACGAAAAGAGTGTTAGCAAACTGCTTCCTGAAGTCTAAATTATAAGTCTGTGAGATGAACTCACAGATCAGAAGGAAGTTTCTCAGAAAGCTTCTTTCACGTTTTGAACGGATGAAATTTCCTTTATCAGCGTAGGCCTCAATGCGATCCAAGGAAGCCCTTCTCAGGTTCCTCAAAGACAGTGTTAATGGACTGCTCCACGAAACATAAGTGTAACTCTGTGAGATGAATTCACACATCACCAAGAAGTTTCTAAGAAAGCTTCTTTCTAGTTTTCATCTGTGGATGTTTCCTTTGTCACCGTAAGTTTCATTGCGCTATGAAGTATCTAATTGCAGATTTCCAGAAAACTGTGTTAACAAACTTATCACTGAAGAGAAACGTGTAACTCTGTGAGTTGCATTCACACATTTTACTCAGTTTCTCAGAAAACTGCCCTTTAGTTATTATGAGAGGATATTTCCTTTTTCACCACAGCCCTCAATGAGCTCCCAAATATACCTTTGCAGAATTCACAACAACAGTGTTAGCAAACTGTTCCAATAAGGGAAGGGTGGAACTCTGTGAGATGAAGTCACACATCAGAAAGCAATCTCTCAGAAAGCTTCTCTGTAGTTATTATGTGAGGATAATTCCTTTTTCACCATGGGTCCCTATGGGCTCCCAAATATCACTTTCCAGTTTCCATGAAAAGAGTTTTAGCAAACTGCTTCCTGAAGTCGAAATTATAAGTCTCTGAGAAGAACTCACAGATCAGAAAGAAGTTTCTCAGAAAGCTTCCTTCAAGTTTTGAACGGATGAAATTTCCTTTTTCAGCATAGGCCTCAATGCTTTCCATGGAAGCCCTTCTCAGGTCCTCAAGGACAGTTTTAATGGACTGCTCCACGAAACATAAGTGTAATTCTGTGAGATGAATTCACACATCACCAAGAAGTTTCTAAGAATGCTTCTTTCTAATTTTCATCTGTGGATGTTTCCTTTGTCACCCTAAGTTTCATTGCGTTATGAAGTCTCTAAATGCAGATTTCCAGAAAACTGTGTTAACAAACTGATCACTGAAGAGAAACGTGTAACTCAGTGAGTTGCATTCACACATGGCAGTGCAGTTTCTCAGAAAGCTGCTCTTTAGTTATTATGTGAGGATATTTCCTTTTTCACCAGAGCCCTCAATGAGCTCCCAAATATACCTTTGCAGAATCCACGACAACAGTGTTAGCAAACTGTTCCAAGAAGGGAATGGTGGAACTCTGTGTGATGAAGTCACACATCAGAAAGCAATCTCTCAGAAAGCTTCTCTGTAGTATATGTGAGGATATTTCCTTTTACACCATGGGTTCCCTAGGGCCTCCCAAATATCACTTTCCAGTTTCCACGAAAAGAGTGTTAGCAAACTGCTTCCTGAAGTCTAAATTATAAGTCTGTGAGATGAACTCACAGATCAGAAAGAAGTTTCTCAGAAAGCTTCTTTCACGTTTTGAACGGATGAAATTTCCTTTATCAGCGTAGGCCTCATTGCGATCCAAGGAAGCCCTTCTCAGGTTCCTCAAAGACAGTGTTAATGGACTGCTCCACGAAACATAAGTGTAACTCTGTGAGATGAATTCACACATCACCAAGAAGGTTCTAAGAAAGCTTCTTTCTAGTTTTCATCTGTGGATGTTTCCTTTGTCACCGTAAGTTTCATTGCGCTATGAAGTATCTAATTGCAGATTTCCAGAAAACTGTGTTAACAAACTGATCACTGAAGAGAAACGTGTAACTCTGTGAGTTGCATTCACACATGGCAGTGCAGTTTCTCAGAAAGCTGCTCTTTCGTTATTATGTGAGGATATTTCCTTTTTCACCAGAGCCCTCAATGAGCTCCCAAATATACCTTTGCAGAATCCACGACAACAGTGTTAGCAAACTGTTCCAAGAAGGGAAGGTGGAACTCTGTGTGATGAAGTCACACATCAGAAAGCAATCTCTCAGAAAGCTTCTCTGTAGTTATTGATGTGAGGATATTTCCTTTTTCACCATGGGTCCCTATAGGCTCCCAAATATCACTTTCCAGTTTCCACGAAAAGAGTGTTAGCAAACTGCCTTCCTGAAGTCGAAATTATAAGTCTGTGAGATGAACTCACAGATCAGAAAGAAGTTTCTCAGAAAGCTTCTTTCACGTTTTGAACGGATGAAATTTCCTTTATCAGCGTAGGCCTCAATGCGATCAAGGAAGCCCTTCTCAGGTTCCTCAAAGACAGTGTTAATGGACTGCTCCACGAAAAATAAGTGTAACTCTGTGAGATGAATTCAAACATCACCAAGAAGTTTCTAAGAAAGCTTCTTTCTAGTTTTCATCTGTGGATGTTTCCTTTGTCACCGTAAGGTTCATTGCGCTATGAAGTATCTAATTGCAGATTTCCAGAAAACTGTGTTAACAAACTGATCACTGAAGAGAAACGTGTAACTCTGTGAGTTGCATTCACACATGGCAATGCAGTTTCTCAGAAAGCTGCTCTTTAGTTATTATGTGAGGATATTTCCTTTTTCACGAGAGCCCTCAATGAGCTCCCAAATATACCTTTGCAGAATCCACGACAACAGTGTTAGCAAACTGTTCCAAGAAGGAAGGTTGGAACTCTGTGTGATGAAGTCACACATCAGAAAGCAATTTCTCAGAAAGCATCTCTGTAGTTATTATGTGAGGATATTTCCTTTTTCACCATGGGTCCCTAAGGGCTCCCAAATATCACTTTCCAGTTTCCACGAAAAGAGTGTTAGCAAACTGCTTCCTGAAGTCTAAATTATAAGTCTGTGAGATGAACTCACAGATCAGAAAGAAGTTTCTCAGAAAGCTTCTTTCACGTTTTGAACGGATGAAATTTCCTTTATCAGCGTAGGCCTCAATGCGATTCAAGGAAGCCCTTCTCAGGTTCCTCAAAGACAGTGTTAATGGACTGCTCCACGAAACATAAGTGTAACTCTGTGAGATGAATTCACACATCACCAAGAAGTTTCAAAGAAAGCTTCTTTCTAGTTTTCATCTGTGGATGCTTCCTTTGTCACCGTAAGTTTCATTGCGCTATGAAGTATCTAATTGCAGATTTCCAGAAAACTGTGTTAACAAACTGATCACTGAAGAGAAACGTGTAACTCTGTGAGTTGCATTCACACATGGCAGTGTAGTTTCTCAGAAAGCTGCTCTTTAGTTATTATGTGAGGATATTTCCTTTTTCACCAGAGCCCTCAAATGAGCTCCCAAATATACCTTTGCAGAATTCACGACAACAGTGCTTAGCAAACTGTTCCAAGAAGGGAAGGGTGGGAACTCTGTGTGATGAACTCACACATCAGAAAGCAATCTCTCAGAAAGCTTCTCTTGAGTTATTATGTGAGGATATTGCCTTTTTCAGCATGGGTCCCTAGTGGGCTCCCAAATATCACTTTCCAGTTTCCACGAAAAGAGTGTTAGCAAACTGCTTCCTGAAGTCGAAATTATAAGTCTGTGAGATGAACTCACAGATCAGAATGAAGTTTCTCAGAAAGCTTCTTTCACGTTTTGAACGGATGAATTTCCTTTATCAGCGTAGGCCTCAATGCGATCCAAGGAAGCCCTTCTCAGGTTCCTCAAAGACAGTGTTAATGGACTGCTCCACGAAACATACGTGTAACTCTGTGAGATGAATTCACACATCACCAAGAAGTTTCTAAGAAAGCTTCTTTCTAGTTTTCATCTGTGGATGTTTCCTTTGTCACCAGTAAGGTTCATTGCGCTATGAAGTATCTAATTGCAGATTTCCAGAAAACTATGTTAACAAACTGATCACTGAAGAGAAACGTGTAACTCTGTGAGTTTGCATTCACACATGGCAGTGCCAGTTCTCAGAAAAGCTGCTCTTTAGTTACTATGTGAGGATATTTCCTTTTTCACCAGAGCCCTCCAATGAGCTCCAAATATACCGTTGCAGAATCCACGACAACACTGTTAGCAAACTGTTCCAAGAAGGGAAGGTTGGAACTCTGTGTGATGAAGTCACACATCAGAAAGCAATCTCTCAGAAAGCTTCTCTGTAGTTATTATGTGAGGATATTGCCATTTTCACCATGGGTCCCTGTGGGCTCCCAAATATCACTTTCCAGTTTCTACGAAAAGAGTGTTAGCAAACTGCTTCCTGAAGTCTAAATTATAAGTCTGTGAGATGAACTCCCAGATCAGAAGAAGTTTCTCAGAAAGCTTCTTTCACGTATTGAACGGATGAAATTCCTTATCAGCTAGCCTCAAAGAAATCCAGGAAGCCCTTCTCAGGCTCCTCAAAGACAGTGTTAATGGACTGCTCCACGGAAACATAAGTGTAACTCTGTGAGATGAATTCACACATCACCAAGAAGTTCTAAGAAATGCTTCTTTCTAGTTTTCATCTGTGGATGTTTCCTTGTCATAGTAAGTTTCATTGCGCTATGAAGTATCTAATTGCAGATTTCCAGAAAACTGTGTTAACAAACTGATCACTGAAGAGAACGTGTAACTCTGTGAGTTGCATTCACACATGGCAGTGCAGTTTCTCAGAAAGCTGCTCTTTAGTTATTATGTGAGGATATTTCCTTTTTCACCAGAGCCCTCAATGAGCTCCCAAATATACCTTTGCAGAATCCACGACAACAGTGTTAGCAAACTGTTCCAAGAAGGGAAGGGTGGAACTCTGTGTGATGAAGTCACACATCAGAAAGCAATCTCTCAGAAAGCTTCTCTGTAGTTATTAATGTGAGGATATTGCCATTTTCACCATGGGTCCCTGTGGGCTCCCAAATATCACTTTCCCGTTTCCACGAAAAGAGTGTTAGCAAACTGCTTCCTGAAGTCTAAATTATAAGTCTGTGAGATGAACTCACAGATCAGAAAGAAGTTTCTCAGAAAGCTTCTTTCACGTTTTGAACGGATGAAATTTCCTTTATCAGCATTAGGCCTCAATGCGATCCAATGGAAGCCCTTCTCAGGTTCCTCAAAGACAGTGTTAATGGACTGCTCCACGAAACATAGTGTAACTCTGTGAGATGAATTCACACATCACAAGAAGTTTCTATGAAAGCTTCTTTCTAGTTTTCATCTGTGGATGTTTCCTTTGTCACCGTAAGTTTCATTGCATATGAAGTATCTAATTGCAGATTTCCAGAAAGCTGTGTTAAACAAACTGATCACTGAAGAGAAACGTGTAACTCTATGAGTTGCATTCACACATAGGCAGTGCAGCTTTCTCAGAAAGCTGCTCTTTAGTTATTATGTGAGGATATTTCCTTTTTCACCATAGCCCTCAATGAGCTCCCAATATACCTTTGCAGAATCCACACAACAGTGTTAGCAAACTGTTCCAAAGAGGGAAGCGTGGAACTCTGTGTGATGAAGTCACACATCAGAAAGCAATCTCTCAGAAGCTTCTCTGTAGTTATTATGTGAGGATATTGCCATTTTCACCATGGGTCCCTATGGGCTTCCCAAATATCACTTTCCAGGTTCCACGAAAAGAGTGTTAGCAAACTGCTTCCTGAAGTCTAAATTATAAGTCTGTGAGATGAACTCCCAGATCAGAAAGAAGTTTCTCAGAAAGCTTCTTTCACGTTTGAACGGATGAAATTTCCTTCATCAGCGTAGGCCTCAATGCGTTCCAAGGACGCCCTTCTTAGGTTCCTCAAAGACAGTGTTAATGGACTGCTCCACGAAACATAAGTGTAACTCTGTGAGATGAATTCACACATCACCAAGAAGTTTCTAAGAAAGCTTCTTTCTAGTTTTCATCTGTGGATGTTTCATTTGTCACCATATGTTTCATTGCGCTATGAAGTATCTAATTGCAGATTTCCAGAAAACTGTGTTAACAAACTGATCACTGAAGGGAAACGTGTAACTCTGTGAGTTGCATTCACACATGGCAGTGCAGTTTCCCGAAAGCTGCTCTTTAGTTATTATGTGAGGATATTTCTTTTTCACCAGAGCCCTTAATGAGCTCCCAAATATACCTTTGCAGAATCAAGGACAACAGTGTTAGCAAACTGTTCCAAGAAGGGAAGGGTGGAACTCTGTGTGATGAAGTCACACATCAGAAAGCAATCTCTCAGAAAGCTTCTCTGTAGTTATAATGTGAGGATATTTCCTTTTCACCATGGGTCCCTAGGGCTCCCAAATATCACTTTCCAGTTTCCACAAAAAGAGTGTTAGCAAACTGCTTCCTGAAGTCTAAATTATAAGTCTGTGAGATGAACTCACAGATGAGGAAGAAGTTTCTCAGAAAGCTTCTTTCACGTTTTGAACGGATGAAATTTCCTCTATCAGCATAGGCCTCAACGCGATCCAAGGAAGCCCTTCTCAGGTTCCTCAAAGACAGTGTTAATGGACTGCTCCCCGAAACATAAGTGTAACTCTGTGAGATGAATTCACACATCACCAAGAAGTTTCTAAGAAAGCTTCTTTCTAGTTTTCATCTGTGGGTATGTTTCCTTTGTCACCGTAAGGTTCATGCGCTATGAAGTATCTAATTGCAGATTTCCAGAAAACTGTGTTAACAAACTGATCACTGAAGAGAAACGTGTAACTCTGTGAGTTGCATTCACACATGGCAGTGCAGTTTCTCAGAAAGCTGCTCTTTAGTTATTATGTGAGGATATTTCCTTTTCACCAGAGCCCTCAATGAGCTCCCAAATATACCTTTGCAGAATCCACGACAACAGTGTTAGCAAACTGTTCCAAGAAGGGAAGGGTGGAACTCTGTGTGATGAAGTCACACTTCAGAAAGCAAGTCTCTCAGAAAGCTTCTCTGTAGTTATTATGTGAGGATATTTCCTTTTTCACCCTGGGTCCCTTATGGGGTCCCAAATATCACTTTCCAGTTTCCACGAAAAGAGTGTTAGCAAACTGCTTCCTGAAGTCTAAATTATAAGTCTGTGAGATGTACTCACAGATCAGAAAGAAGTTTCTCAGAAAGCTTCTTTCACGTTTTGAACGGATGAAATTTCCTTTATCAGCGGAGGCCTCAAAGCGATCCAAGGAAGCCCTTCTCAGGTTCCTCAAAGAGAGTGTTAATGGACTGCTCCACGAAACATAAGTGTAACTCTGTGATATGAATTCACACTTCACCAAGAGGTGTCTAAGAAAGCTTCTTTCTAGTTTTCATCTGTGGATGTTTCCTTTGTCACCGTAAGTTTCACTGCGCTATGAAGTATCTAATTGCAGATTTCCAGACAACTGTGTTAACAAACTGATCACTGAAGAGAAACGTGTAACTCTGTGAGTTGCATTCACACATGGCAGTGCAGTTTCTCAGAAAGCTGCTGTTTAGTTATTATGTGAGGATATTTCCTTTTTCACCAGAGTCCTCAATGAGCTCCCAAATATATTTTGCAGAATCCACAACAGTGTTAGCAAACTGTTCCAAGAAGGGAAGGGTGGAACTCTGTGTTATGAAGTCACACATCAGAAACCAATCTCTCAGAAAGCTTCTCTGTAGTTATTATGTGAGGATATTTCCTTTATCACCATGGTTCTCAAGGGCTCCCAAATATCACTTTCCAGTTTCCACGAAAAGAGTGTTAGCAAACTGCTTCCGGAAGTCTAAATTATAAGTCTGTGAGATGAACTCACAGATCAGAAAGAAGTTTCTCAGAAAGCTTCTTTCACGTGTTGAACGGATGAAATTTTCTTTATCAGCGTAGGCCTCAATGCGATCCAAGGAAGCCCTTCTCCGGTTCCTCAAAAGAGTGTTAATGGACTGCTCCAAGAAACATAAGTGTAATTCTGTGAGATGAATTCACACATCACCAAGAAGTTTCTCAGAAAAGCTTCTTTCTCGTTTTCATCTGTGGATGTTTCCTTTCTCACCATAAGTTTCATTGCGCTATGATGTATCTAATTGCAGATTTCCTGAAAACTGTGTTAACAAAATGATCACTGAAGTGAAACGTGTAACTCTGTGAGTTGCATTCACACACGGCAGTGCAGTTTCTCACAAAGCTGCTCTTTAGTTATTAGGTGAGGATATTTCCTTTTTCACCATGGGTCCCTATGGGCTTCCCAAATATCACTTTCCCGTTTCCACGAAAAGAGTGTTAGCAAACTGCTTCCTGAAGTCGAAATTATAAGTCTGTGAGATGAACTCACAGATCAGAAAGAAGTTCTCAGAAAGCTTCTCTCACGTTTTGAACGGATGAAATTTCCTTTATCAGCGTAGGTCTCAATGCGATCCAAGGAAGCCCTTCTCAGGTTCCTCAAAGAGAGTGTTAATGGACTGCTCCACGAAACATAAGTGTAACTCTGTGAGATGAATTCACACATCACCCAGAAGTTTCTAAGAAAGCTTCTTTCTAGTTTTTCATCTGTGGATGTTCCTTTGTCACCGTAAGGTTCATTGCGCTATGAAGTATCTAATTGCAGATTTCCAGAAAACTATGTTAACAAACTGATCACTGAAGAGAAACGTGTAACTCTGTGAGTTGCATTCACACATGGCAGTGCAGTTCCTCAGAAAGCTGCTCTTTAGTTACTATGTGAGGATATTTCCTTTTTCACCAGAGCCCTCCATGAGCTCCCAAATATACCGTTGCAGAATCCACGACAACACTGTTAGCAAACTGTTCCAAGAAGGGAAGGGTGGAACTCTGTGTGATGAAGTCACACATCAGAAAGCAATCTCTCAGAAAGCTTCTCTGTAGTTATTATGTGAGGATATTTCCTTTTTCACCATGGGTCCCTGTGGGCTCCCAAATATCACGGTCCAGTTTCCATGAAAAGAGTGTTAGCAAACTGCTTCCTGAAGTTTAAATTATAAGTCTGTGAGATGAACTCACAGATCAGAGAGAAGTTTCTCAGAAAGCTTCTTTCACGTTTTGAACGGATGAAATTTCCCTTATCAGCGTAGGCCTCAATGCAATCCAGGAAGCCTTTCTCAGGTTCCTCAAAGAGAGTGTTAACGGACTGCTCCGCGAAACATAAGCGTAACTCTGTGAGATGAATTCACACATCACCAAGAAGTGTCTAAGAAAGCTTCTTTCTAGTTTTCATCTGTGGATGTTTCCTTTGTCACCGTAAGTTTCATTGCGCTATGAAGTATCTAATTGCAGATTTACAGAAACTGTGTTAACAAACTGATCACTGAAGAGAGACGTGTAACTCTGTGAGTTGCATTCACACACGGCATTGCAGTTTCTCAGAAAGCTTCTCTTTAGTTATTATGTGAGGATATTTCATTTTTCACCAGAGTCCTCAATGAGCTCCCAAATATACCTGTGCAGTATCCACGACAACATGGTTAGCAAACTGTTCCAAGAAGGGAAAGGTCGAACTCTGTGTGATGAAGTTACATATCAGAAAGCAATCTCTCAGAAAGTTGCTCTGTAGTTATTATGTGGGGATATTTCCTTTTTCACCATGGGTCCCTATGGGCTCCCGAATATCAATTTCCAGTTTCCACGAATAGAGTGTTAGCAAACTGCTTCCTGAAGTCTAAATTATAAGTCTGTGAGATGAACTCACAGATCAGAAGGAAGTTTCTCAGTAAGCTTCTTTCACAGTTTGAACGGATGAAATTTCCTTTATCAGCTTAGGCCTCAATGCGATCCAAGGAAGCCCTTCTCAGGTTCCTCAAAGACTAGTGTTAATGGACTGCTCCACGATAACATAAGTGTAACTCTGTGAGATGAATTCACACATCACCAAGAAGTTTCTTATGAAAGCTTCCTTTCTAGTTTTCATCTGTGGATGTTTCCTTTGTCACCGTAAGTTTAATTGCACTATGAAGTATCTAATAGCAGATTTCCAGAACAGCTGTGTTAACAAACTGATCACTGAAGAGAAACGTGTAACTCTGTGAGTTGCATCACACATGGCAAGTGCAGTTTTCAGAAAGCTGCTCTTTAGTTATTATGTGAGGATATTTCCTTTTTCACCATGAGCCCTCAATGAGCTCCCAAATATACCTTTGCAGAATCCACGACAACAGTGTTAGCAAACTGTTCCAAGAAGGGAAGGGTGGAACTCTGTGTGATGAAGTCACACATCAGAAAGCAATCTCATCAGAAAGCTTCTCTGTAGTTATTATGTGAGGATATTTCCTTTTTCACCATGGGTCCCTATGGGCTCCCAAATATCACTTTCCAGTTTCCACGAAAAGAGTGTTAGCAAACTGCTTCCTGTAAGTCTAAATTATAAGTCCTGTGAGATGAACTCACAGATCAGAAAGAAGTTTCTCAGAAAGCTTCTTTCACGTTTTGAACGCATGAAATTTCCTTTATCAGAGTAGGCCTCAATGCGATCCAATGGAAGCCCTTCTCAGGTTCCTCAAAGACAGTGTAATGGACTGCTCCACGAAACATAAGTGTAACTCTGTGAGATGAATTCACACATCACCAAGAAGTTTCTAAGAAAGCTTCTTTCTAGTTTTCATCTGTGGATGTTTCCTTTGTCACCGTAAGGTTTCAATTGCGCTATGAAGTATCTAATGCAGATTTCCAGAAAGCTGTGTTAACAAACTGATCACTGAAGAGAAACGTGTAACTCTAGTGAGTTGCATTCACACATGGCAGTGCAGTTTCTCAGAAAGCTGCTCTTTAGTTATTATGTGAGGATATTTCCTTTTTCACCAGAGCCCTCAATGAGCTCCCAAATATACCTTTGCAGAATCCACGACAACAGTGTTAGCAAACTGTTCCAAGAAGGGAAGGGTGGAACTCTGTGTGATGAAGTCACACATTCAGAAAGCAATCTCTCAGAAAGCTTCTCTGTAGTTATTATGTGAGGATATTTCCTTTTTCACCATGGGTCCCTATGGGCTCCCAAATATCACTTTCCAGTTTCCACGAAAAGAGTGTTAGCAAACTGCTTCCTGAAGTCTAAATTATAAGTCTGTGAGATGAACTCACAGATCAGAAAGAAGTTTCTCAGAAAGGCTTCTTTCACGTTTTGAACGGATGAAATTTCCTTTATCAGCGTAGGCCTCAATGCGATCCAAGGAAGCTCTTCTCAAGTTCCTCAAAGACAGTGTTAATGGACTGCTCCAGGAAACATAAGTGTAACTCTGTGAGATGAATTCACCCATCACCAAGAAGTTTCTAAGAAAGCTTCTTTCTAGTTTTCATCTGGGGATGTTTCCTTTGTCACTGTAAGGTTCATGGCGCTATGAGTATCTAATTGCAGATTTCCAGAAAACTCTGTTAACAAACTGATCACTGAAGAGAAACGTGTAACTCTGTGAGTTGCATTCACACATGGCAATGCAGTTTCTCAGAAAGCTGCTCTTTTGCTATTATGTGAGGATATTTCCTTTTTCACCAGAGCCCTCAATGAGGTCAAAATATACCTTTGCAGAATCCACGACAACAGTGTTAGAAAACTGTTCCAAGAAGGGAAGTGTGGAACTCTGTGTGATGAAGTCACACATCAGAAAGCAATCTCTCAGAAAGCTTCTCTGTAGTTATTATGTGATGATATTTCCTTTTTCACCATGGGTGCCTAAGGGCTCCCAAATATCACTTTCCAGTTTCCACGAAAAGAGTGTTAGCAAACTGCTTCCTGAAGTCTAAATTGTAAGTCTGTGAGATGAACTCACGGATCAGAAAGAAGTTTCTCAGAAACCTTCTTTCACGTTTTGAACGGATGAAATTTCTTTTATCAGCGTAGGCTTCAATGTGATCCAAGGAAGCCCTTCTCAGGATCCTCAAAGACAGGGTTAATGGACTGCTCCACGAAACATAAGTGTAACTCTGTGAGATGAATTCACACATCACCAAGAAATGTCTAAGAAAGCTTCTTTTAGTTTTCATCTGTGGATGTTTCCTTTGTCACTGTAAGGTTCATTGCGCTATGAAGTATCTAATTGCAGATTTCCAGAAAACTGTGTTAACAAACTGATCACTGAAGAGAAACGTGTAACTCGGTGAGTTGCATTCACACATGGCAGTGCAGTTCCTCAGAAAGCTGCTCTTTAGTTACTATGTGAGGATATTTCCTTTTTCACCAGGGCCCTCCATGAGCTCCCAAATATACCGTTGCAGAATCCACGACAACACTGTTAGCAAACTGTTCCAAGAAGGGAAGGGTGGAACTCTGTGTGATGAAGTCACACATCAGAAAGCAATCTCTCAGAAAGCTTCTCTGTAGTTATTATGTGAGGATATTTCCTTTTTCACCATGGGTCCCTGTGGGCTCCCAAATATCACTTTCCAGTTTCCACGAAAAGAGTGTTAGCAAACTGCTTCCTGAAGTCTAAATTATAAGTCTGTGAGATGAACTCACAGATCAGAAAGATGTTTCTCAGACAGCTTCTTTCACGTTTTGAACGGATGAAATTTCCCTTA
The DNA here is from genome assembly GCF_007565055.1 of Rhinopithecus roxellana. Lineage (NCBI taxonomy): Eukaryota > Metazoa > Chordata > Mammalia > Primates > Cercopithecidae > Rhinopithecus > Rhinopithecus roxellana. The sequence continues at coordinate 148,032,541 of NC_044550.1, read as the reverse complement.
TCAGCGTAGGCCTCAATGCAATCCAGGAATCCCTTCTCAGGTTCCTCAAAGACAGTGTTAACGGACTGCTCCGCGAAACATAAGCGTAACTCTGTGAGATGAATTCACACATCACCAAGAAGTGTCTAAGAAAGCTTCTTTCTAGTTTTCATCTGTGGATGTTTCCTATGTCACCGTAAGTTTCATTGCGCTATGAAATATCTAATTGCAGATTTACAGAAACTGTGGTAACAAACTGATCACTGAAGAGAAACGTGTAACTCTGTGAGTTGCATTCACACACAGCATTGCAGTTTCTCAGAAAACTTCTCTTTAGTTATTATGTGAGGATATTTCATTTTTCACCAGAGTCCTCAATGAGCTCTCAAATATACTTGTGCAGAATCCACGACAACAGGGTTAGTAAAACTGTTCCAGGAAGGGAAAGGTCGAACTCTGTGTGATGAAGTTACATATCAGAAAGCAATCTCTCAGAAAGCTTCTCTGTAGTTATTATGTGAGGATATTTCCTTTTCACCATGGGTCCTTATGGGCTCCCGAATATCAATTTCCAGTTTCCACGAATAGAGTGTTAGCAAACGGCTCCTGAAGTCTAAATTATAAGTCTCTGAAATGAACTCACAGATCAGAAGAAGTTTCTCAGTAAGCTTCTTTCACAGTTTTGAACGGATGAAATTTACTTTATTAGTGTAGGCCTCAATGCGATCCAAGGAAGCCCTTCTCATGTTCCTCTAAGGACATTGTCAATGGACTGCTCCACGAAACATAAGTGTAACTCTGTGAGATGAATTCACATATCACCAAGAAGTGTCTAAGAAGGCTTCTTTCTAGTTTTCATCTGTGGATGCTTCCTTTCTCACCGTAAGTTTCATTGCGCTATGAAGTATCTAATTCAGATTTCCAGATAACTGTGTTAACAAACTGATCACTGAAGAGAAACGTGTAACTCTGTGAGTTACATTCACACATAACAGTGCAGTTTTCTCAGAAAGCTGCTCTTTGCTATTATGTGAGGATATTTCCTTTTTCACCAGAGCCCTCAATGAGCTCAAAATATACATTTGCAGAATCCACGACAACAGTGTTAGCAAACTGTTCCAGGAAGGGAAGGGTGGAACTCTGTGTGATGAAGTCACACATCAGAAAGCAATCTCTCAGAAAGCTTCTCTGTAGTTATTATGTGAGGCTATTTCCTTTTTCACCATGGTGCATAAGGGCTCCCAAATATCACTTTCCAGGTTCCACGAAAAGAGTGTTAGCAAACTGCTTCTGAAGTCTAAATTATAAGTCTGTGAGATGAACTCACAGATCAGAAAGAAGTTTCTCAGAAAGCTTCTTTCACGTTTTGAACGGATGAAATTTCCCTTATCAGCGTAGGCCTCTTGCAATCCAGGAAGCCCTTCTCAGGCTCCTCAAAGACAGTGTTAAGGGACTGCTCCATGAAACATACGTATAACTCCGTGAGATGAATTCACGCATCACCAAGAAGTTTCTAAGAAGCTTCTTTCTTGTTTTCATCTGTGGATGTTAACTTTGTCACCATAAGTTTCATTGCTCTATGAAGTATTTAATTGCACATTTCCAGAAATCTGTGTTAACAAACTGATCACTGAAGAGAAACGTGTAACTCTGTGAGTTGCATTCACACATGGCAGTGCAGTTTCTCAGAAAGCTGCTCTTTAGTTATTATGTGAGGATATTTCCCTTTTCACCAGAGCCCTCAATGAACTCTCAAATATACCTTTGCAGAATCCACGACAACAGTGTTAGTAAACTGTTCCAAGAAGTGGAAAAGTTGGAACTCTGTGTGATGAAGTCACACATCAGAAAGCAATCCCTCAGAAAGCTTCTCTGTAGTTATTATGTGAGGATATTTCCTTTTTCACCATGGGTCCCTAAGGGCTCCCAAATATCAGTTTCCAGTTTCCACGAAAAGAGTGTTAGCAAACTGCTTCCTGTAGTCTAAATTATAAGTCTGTGAGATGAACTCACAGATCAGAAAGAAGTTTCTCAGAAAGCTTCTTTCACGTTTTGAACGCATGACATTTCCTTTATCAGATTAGGCCTCAATGCGATCCATGGAAGCCCTTCTCAGGTTCCTCAAAGACAGTGTAAATGGACTGCTCCACGAAACATAAGTGTAACTCTGTGAGATGAATTCACACATCACCAAGAAGTTTCAAAGAAAGCTTCTTTCTAGTTTTCATCTGTGGATATTTCCTTTGTCACCGTAGGTTTCATTGCGCTATGAAGTATCTATGATTGCAGATTTCCAGAAAACTGTGTTAACAAACTGATCACTGAAGAGAAACGCGTAACGCTGTGACTTGCATTCATACATGGCAATGCAGTTTCTCAGAAAGCTGCTCTTTACTTATTATGTGAGGATATTTCCTTTTTCACCAGAGCCCTCAATGAGCTCCCAAATTTACCTTTCCAGAATCCGCGACAACAGTGTTAGCAAACTGTTCCAGAACGGAAGGGTGGAACTCTGTGTGATGAAGTCACACATCAGAAAGCAATCTCTCAGAAAGCTTCTCTGTAGTTATTATGTGAGGATATTTCCTTTTTCACCATGGTTCCCTGTGGGCTCCCAAATATCACTTTCCAGATTCCACGAAAAGAGTGTTAGCAAACTGCTTCCTGAAGTCTAAATTATAAGTCTGTGAGATGAACTCACAGATCAGAAAGAAGGTTCTCTAAAGCTCTTTCACGTTTTGAACGGATGAAATTTCCTTTATCAGCGTAGGCCGCAATGCGATCCAAGGAAGCCCTTCTCAGCTTCCTCAAAGACAGTGTTAATGGACTGCTACACGAAACATAAGTGTAACTCTTGAGATGAACTCACACATCACCAAGAAGTTTCTAAGAAAGCTTTTGCTAGTTTTCATCTGTGGATGTTTCCTTTGTCACCGTAAGGTTCATTGCGCTATGAAGTATCTAATTGCAGATTTCCAGAAAACTGTGTTAAAGCTGATCACTGAAGAGAAACGTGTAACTCTGTGAGTTGCATTCACACGGCAATACTGTTTCTCAGGAAGCTGCTCTTTAGTTATTATGTGAGGATATTTCCTTTTTCACCAGAGCCCTCAATGAGCTCCCAAATATACCTTTGTAGAATCCACGACAACAGTGTTAGCAAACTGTTCCAAGAAGGGAAGGGTGTAACTCTGTGTGATGAAGTCAGAAATCAGAAAGCAATCTCTCAAAGCATCTCTGTAGTTATTGTGTGAGGATATTCCTTTTTCACCATGGGTCCCTAAGGGCTCCCAAATATCACTTTCCAGATTCCACGAAAAGAGTGTTAGCAAACTGCTTCCTGAAGTCTAAATTATAAGTCTGTGAGATGAACTCACAGATCAGAAAGATGTTTCTCAGAAAGCTTCTTTCACGTTTTGAACGAATGAAATTTCCTTTATCAGCGTAGGCCTCAATGCGATCCAAGGAAGTCCTTCTCAGGTTCCTCAAAGACAGTGTTAATGGACTGCTCCACGAAACATAAGTGTAACTCTGTGTGATGAATTCACACATCACCACGAAGTGTCTAAGAAAGCTTCTTTCTAGTTTTCATTGTGGATGCTTCCTTTGTCACCGTAAGTTTCATTGCTCTATGAAGTATCTAATTGCAGATTTCCAGAAAACTGTGTTAACAAACTGATCACTGAAGAGAAACGTGAAACTCTGTGAGTTGCATTCACACATGACATTGCAGTTTCTCAGAAAGCTGCTCTTTAGTTATTATGTGAGGATATTTCTTTTTCACCAGAGCCCTCAATGAGCTCCCAAATATACCTTTGCAGAATCCGCGACAACAGTGTTAGCAAACTGTTCCAAGAAGGGAAGTGTGGAACTCTGTGTGATGAAGTCACACTTCAGAAAGCAATCTCTCAGAATGCTTCTCTGTAGGTATTACGTGAGGATATTTCCTTTTTCACCATGGGTCTCAAAGGGCTCTCAAATATCACTTTCCAGTTTCCACGAAAAGAGTGTTAGCAAACTGCTTCCTGAAGTCTAAATTATAAGTCTGTGAGATGAACTCACAGATCAGAAAGAAGGTTTCTCATAAAGCCTCTTTCACGTTTTGAACGGATGAAATTTCCTTTATCAGCGTAGGCCGCAATGCGATCCAAGGAAGCCCTTCTCAGCTTCCTCAAAGACAGTGTTAATGGACTGCTACACGAAACATAAGTGTAACTCTTGAGATGAACTCACACATCACCAAGAAGTTTCTAAGAAAGCTTCTTGCTAGTTTTCATCTGTGGATGTTTCCTTTGTCACCGTAAGGTTCATTGCGCTATGAAGTATCTAATTGCAGATTTCCAGAAAACTGTGTTAACAAGCTGATCACTGAAGAGAAACGTGTAACCCCAGATGAAAAAACACGAAAAAGAAGCTTTCTTAGAAAAAACTGGCCTGGTGATGTGTTGTGAATTCATCCTCACAGAGTACACTGTTGTTTCCGTGGAAGTGGAGCAGGTTACCATTAAACATTGTCTTTGAGGAAGGAAAACTTGAGAGAAAGGCTTCCGTGAATCCGTTTGGAGGCCTACGCTGATTAAAGGAAATTCACATTTCCATGCCGTTCAAAAACGTGAAAGAAAGGAAGCTTTCTGAGGAGAATTTCTTTCTATTTCTGTCGGTTACTTCTCCAGGATTATCTTTTGAACTTCAGAAGCAGTTTTTTTCTAAACTCTTTTCGTGGAAATTCTGGAAACGTGCTATTTGGGAGCCATAGGGGACCCATGGTGGACAAAAGGAATATCGGCTCACACTAAATAGCAGAGAAGCTTCTGAGAGATTGGCGTTCTGATGTGTGACTCGATCACACAGAGTTCACCCTTACCCTTTCTTGGAACAGTTTGTAACAGGTTGTTCGTGGATCTTCGGCAAAGGTATATTGAGTAGCTCATTGATGGGTTACTGTGATAAAAAGGACATAATCCTCCATAATACCTGAAAGACAAGCTTTCTCGAAAACTGCATCTGCATGTGTGTGAATGCAACCTCAAGAGTTACACGTTCTCTTCAGTGATGCAGGTTGTTAACACAGTGTCTTGAATCTGCATTAGACACTTCATAGCGCAAGAACCTTCGGATACAAAGGATAATACCACAGGATGAAAACTAGGAAAGAAAGCTTTCTTGAGAAACTGCTTGGTGATGTGTGAAGCAATCGACAGAGTTACACTATGGTTTCGTGGAGCATGTCATTACACGGTCTGTGTGAGGAACCTGGAAGGGCTCTTGAGTGCTTAATTGAGGCCACGCTGAGAAAGAAATTCATCCCGTTTTCAAAAACGTGTGGGAAAGAAAGCTTTCTGAGAAACTTCCTTTTTGATTCTGTGATTCGTTCATCCACAGACTGATAACTTTAGGACTTCAGAGACCAGTTTGCGAACAACTCTTTTCGTGGAAAATCTGGAAGAAAGTGAGTATTGGGGACCCATAGGGGCCCTGTGCGCAAAAAGGAAAAGTATCGCCACATCAACTAAGAGAGAAGCTTTCTGAGAGATAGAGTCTTGCTTTCTGATGTGTGGGGACTTCTCACACAGGAGTCCAGCCTTCCTTCTTGGAACATTTTGCTAACAACTGTTTTCAGTGGTATCGCAAAGGTATATTTGGGAGTCATTGAGGCGACTACTGGGAAAAAAGGACAATATCCTCAATGAAATATAACTAAAGAGAGGCTTCTGAGAAAACTGCACCCATGTGTGGAATCAACTCACAGAGTTACCACGTTCTCTTCAGTGATCGTTTGGTAACACAGTTTTCTGGAAATCTGCATTGAGATCTTCCAGTAGCGAGGAAACCTTAGGTGACAAAGGAACTATCCACAGATGAAAAACCTAAGAAGAAGCTTCTATTGCAACTCCTTGGTGAGTGTGAATATCATACAGAGTTTACACTTTAGTTTCTGGAGGCAGTTCCATAAAACACTGTCCTTTGAGGAAAAACTGAAGAAGGGCTTCCTTGCGATCGCTTTGGAGGCCTACCTCGATTAAAGGAAATTGTCATCCGCTCAAACGTTGGCAGAAGACTTTCTGAGAAAACTTCTTTCTGATCTGGGAGTGTCCATCTCACGGACTATTACTTGGGACTCTCAGAAGCGATTTTGCTAACACTCTTTTCGTGGAAACTGAAAGTGGATATTGGGGACCATAGGGGACCACTGGTGAAAGAAAACTATCTCACATAGAACTACGCGGCAAGACGCTCTGAGACGATTGCTTTTCATGATGGTGGACTTCGTCACACGAGAGTTCCAACCCTTCGCTTCATGGAAACAGTTGTGATAACCATGTGTCGGAGATTCTGGCAAAGGGTAATTTGGGGAGCTCATTTGAGGGCCTGGTGAAAAAGGAAATGCCTCACTAAATAACTCTAAGAGAGAGCTTTTTTCTGACGAAACTTGCACTGCCATGGTGTGAATGCAACTCTACAGCGAGTTACACTGTTCTCTTCAGTGATCAGTTTTGTTTAAAAGCATTTTTCGTCCGGAAATCTGCAATAGACACTTCATAGCGGCAATAAGACTTTACGGTGACCAAAGGATAATACTCCACAGATGAAAAACTGAGAAGAAACTTTCTAGAACTTCTTGGTGATAGGTGTGAATTCATTTGCCTCACAGAGTTACACTAGTTTCGTGGAGCAGCCATATTAACACTGGTCTTGGTGAAAACCTAGAGGAGAAAGGGCTTCTGCGAATCGCATTGAGGCCTTCGCTGGATATAAAGGAAAAATTTAATCCGTTCAAAAAGTGAAAAGAAGCTTTAGTGAGAAACTTCTATCTGATCTGTGAGTTTTTCAGACTTACAACTTGTATTTAAGACTTCCAGGAAGCAGTTTGGCTAACACTCTTTTTCGTGGAAATGGTAAAGTATATTTGGGAAGCCCTAGGGGGACCCTGGTGAGAAACAGGAAATTATACTCACATAGAGAGTAACGAGAGAAGCTTTTGAGAGATTGCTTGCTGATTGTGGACTTCGTTCACACAGAGCAGTTTCCACCTTCCCTTCTGGAAAGAGTTTGCAAACACGTTTGGTGGATTCTGCAAAAGGTAATATTTGGAGCTCATTGAGGGCTTTGGGGATAAAGGCAATATCCTCACCATAATAACTAAGAGAAGCTTTCTGAGAAACTGCATTGCCATGTTGTGAAGCAGACTCCAGAGTTAC